>NW_027656183.1:67500-144000 GCF_964235325.1 Thermobia domestica
ACCACTTAATATTTATTGTACTCTGTCACTAATATTACATAGCAAAACTTACATGGAGACAATATAGGTGTAATCTAGGACCGACCACTGGTAAGAGAGTCCAAGATGTGGTTCTGAGCGAACCTACTCCGCTGTACAATGATATTGGTTATGCATCACAAGGAAAAGGTTCACAAGCACAATTCATAGCCTCCCGGTCTTTCCCGACAGGTGGGACAGAGCTGCTTGCAAAAAACCACTGAAAGACTGTCGTTCTAGATCGACTAAAAAATATCTGCGGCGTTCCCGTTGTAAAAAGTCGAAATATAAGCATTCATCATTCCACGGCATGGAATGATGAACATATGACAATGTGGTATCAACTAACTAGAAGACCGTATTATGTTTGGTTTTTGGGTAATACTGAAATGCAGGAAAGAATAGGAGATCTATGGTAAATAAAGGAACAGATGTACGGCAGATCAAGCTCAACATACGAAGGAGAAGGTTCCAAATAATATCGCCACCTGAACATGACATGTAGCGATGGGGTAGTGTGTCGGAGTGGCCACAATATTTGCAGGTGAGGGTTGTGGTACGTCCAATGCGCAGAAGTCTTTCTTGTGTGACAGGCAGTTGATGAACTATGGTCGTCCATACCGCTTGTGTGTGCAAAGGGAGAACATTGGTTCTTAGATTTTGCCAAATATGGCGCCATTGTTTATTGGGGAACATATCCTGTATCCGGACTCTCACATCTACAAGTGACGCTCTCCACAATTGCTGGTATAAGGTTTGGTGAGTATATGTAGTAGGGGAAACAAGCTCACCAGAATATGTGCATGCTTGAACAAGATTGGTGACATATGTAGGACATAAGTTGCCAAATCTGCAGAAAGGCGGATTGCTTGGTTGGGAGTATTCGGGCCAGAAACATTCGATCCACACCCGTGTATAGTCCATGTGGGGCTCAAAGTCTTGATACGCATCTAGCATGTATAAAACTTGACTTTTAAGACGAATGTTTACGAGTCCAAGGCCCCCTTCGCTGCGAGGAAGATAAATAGTGTTGTGGCGGAGGCGGAAAAAGTAGCCCCGCCAAAGAAACCACATAAATACAGATTCAATTTGGCGAGCGTAAACAGAAGGGAGGGGAAAGGTGCGCGCGTAGTACCAAAGTTTAGCAGCAACATACTGGTTGAGATATTGAATCTTATGTATTATATGCAGACCTCGGAACCGTTGTAAGTATAGCATCTGCTTAATCTGATGAACGATAAGACGCCAGACAGCATCCATTTGTTTGCGTGCATCGCTATGAAAAGTTATGCCGAGTACTGTTAAAGCATCAACCGTGGGAATGTGAGAGCGTGAATCAGGTTTGGAGCTTAGGGAGAAACCGTGAAATGACAGGAGTTTGGTCTTGTGTTTATTGTATGCCAAGCCGGAGCACTGGGTGAACTCGTTAGTTATGCGGATGGCGGTGAGCATATCTTCGGGCGTAGTTCCTATTAAGGTTACGTCATCCGCAAATCCGAAGACGTGTAATTGATGGTATTCCGGTATACAGGGAGAGGTAATCTGAGCCAGAGCCCGGAGATAGGTATCTAGAACTATCACAAAGAGGCTCGTCGAGATGCTATCGCCTTGCCGTAATCCGCGTTGCAGAGCAAATGTGTCAGAAAGATGACCATTGATCTGTACTCGACATTGGGCCGATTGGTATAGTTGTCTTATGACTTGTTGAAATGCAGGAGGAAATCCCCAAGCGTCTAAAGTTTGAAGAAGAAACCCGTGATCAACGCAGTCATATGCGGAAGAAAAATCTATGCCAAGGACCCCCGCTTTAATGCGCCGAGTTTGCACGTACGCTATAAAATCCCGTAACGAACGTAACACATAATAGATGTTATATTTGGGGTGGGTGGCTGCCTGATATGGACTAATATACTTTTGCAATATGGGTTTTAAACGTGCTGTCAGAATTTTTGTGAACAGTTTCAAATCGGTAGGCAGTAAAGTGATGGGTCTGTACTCCTGTACAGTCTGGGAAGTGGCGGATTTCGGGATAAATATTGTGATTCCGACGTTACCGCGGATGGGGCCTCCCTTTCACCAATGCAAACTCAAGATCTGCATTTTCTGTTGCTTCTATAGAAGGTTCAGGTTCATTTTGTTCAATCCGTTGATTTGTCTGATTAATCTGTTCTGATAAAGGTTGACTGTTACTGTTGATTTTACTGACGAGTTGTTTCATTTGTTCCATTTGTTGATTCATGCAATCACTAAAATCCTGCTTTAATTGTCCTATGTGTTGGTTCATTTGATCGGCAAAATCTTGCTTTAATTGTCCCATCTGCTGACCACAATCTTGCTTTAATTGTCCTATATGTTGGTTCATTTGGTTCATCTGTTCCGTTTGTTGATCCATTTGGTTGTCAAAATCTTGTTTTAGTTGTGCCTCAAGTTAGTTGATTCGTCTCATTTGTTGCTTCGATTGTTCCATTTGTTGTTTAATGAGATCGGCCAGGTCAGAAAAGCTCATTTCCCTGTTGCCGTCTAATGCAGATGTATTTCCAATATCAGGAAGACTCATTTTGCTATTTTTGAGAATTTTTGTGTCACTCCGTAATAAAGTATACTCCGTCTTGATATTTCTTTTACCAAAGCTATGTAACCTTAAAGTCATCTGTATACTTGGATCTCCTAAGGTTCCTGGGCGGAACCACTAAAAATTTATATAACAGCAATCCTGCGGCGAGGACCACCAAATTATATAACGATAAACCCCACAGTTCATATAAATTTACATAGCAATTACTAGGCTACTAATTCAACTAAAACCATTTCGTACACTGCATCAAGATATTACTTTTTATTATATCGTGTAACAAATTAAACTTTTATACACCTTAAAAGTTGTGCGTGTAGTTTACACAAGATGGTTCTGGAAATATATTTTATTTATATTTTGTTGCTACGACAACGAATCTCTATATTAATACAAAACAGCAACGTATATCAACAGCAAAACAATTACATTTATATATTCGTTTTTTCTATATATTTCTTCTTCCTTTTCTCAAATAGCTTGTGCATCAATTTGAAGTACATTCTGCCCAAAGATGTTAAAGTACAAGTAGAAAAATACACGTATTGTTATAAGTCTATTGGCTCCAATCATTGGTCGTCGAAGCTAAATAGAATTTTAACGTTGTGCTTGTAGTAAACAGTAGCGAAGAGGCGGGTAATTATGGTGTACTGCACTTTCCTCGCAACCCTCCTGTGCATGCTCTCCTCAACACTTTGTCACAATATCAATCTAGATAAATTTCAGCAATCCGATTATTTTATTCCTTTTAATTAAATTCTTAGTGTTAGAATATTCAAACTATTACAGACGAAAAATCAAAACGAATTTCTTTCATTATTGCGCCAACGCATATTGTAAAACTCAAACTCATCATCCTCTGTAACTTTACTTCAAACAAAACGAAAAGATCGTGAATTTGTAGTAATTCAAGTCTTTCTTCACAGCATATGTAAAATGAAAATTCATTAAAATTTATACTTAAACGAAATAAAGATATGCATAAAACAAGTTTTTCATTATTATTTTCTCTTGTGTTAAAAATTTCTCCCACAGGGAGGGGTAGGAAACTAGGGCAGGTTACGGTAAGATCAAGTGTGAATGTTTTGTCTGATCAGCACTTTTTTTTTTTTAACATATACATACACTGGCAACATTGTGCGGTGACGGTCACTGCAGTGTCCCCGTACGAAGGCTACACTTTAAAGCAATGCTTTTCCTCGAGTGACGGACACTGAGAGTTGCTCGAGACAGTTGCGCGAGAGCGGTCGGTGGCGGCAACCGTTTTAATGACGGCAACTGCAGTTATCTCGTGCGAACGCAACAATTTAAAGCAATGCTTCACAAGCAGTTGTGTCACCGAGTTGCGTTACTCAGTGACTGCATACGAATAGAGAGTTAGGATCATATCTATAGAGCATAAATTGGCTTCAAAATTTATCTTTTGAGGACATTGTAGATGCATTTGCAGCCAAAAGAGCCCGCAAAGTTAAATTTTAATTTCAGCTTTTTGTGTTTTCATTTAACTTACATGGATTTAAGAGATTTGTAAAATGTCCGAATATAATACTTGAGAGAACACCTTGACTGTCAGAATTCTATTCTAAAAGAACAGACTGTTGATTCATTCTACACTATGCACATCCCGATATAGTTTCGAAAACATTGTGATTTGCAGTTATTGTGATAAGACTATAAGAATGTGTCAAGCAGCATGCTACTCTCACATTATTTGGCAATCAAATATTAATTAGTTTAGTGTTTTATTTTGTACTAAAAATTAAATCATGTCCTAGCTTTTCCACTTGAAGGAAAAATGGAATAGAAGAATTATTGTGTGATGCCAATATCAGGTGTAGTTGGGGAGCGTTTTGGTTTGGTTGGTCATGGGGGAGGGCGCTAAGGCGAGTTCTTGTCCTGGGCGACAACTAGCCTAGTTGCGTCGCTGATTGTAAATTTTAATATGGTGTTCTGGTTTTGTAGTTTCATACCTCGCTCTAAACACACACCCTTAAAATCCTAATTTATATTTTCCTTCCCCTTTTCCTTAATCTATCAAAGTTCAACGTAAAGTTGTTAAGTTGGCCAAATTAGCGCAAGATAAGTATACTCTCCACTAAATAATAGCACTTCGTTTCTGTAGGAATTTTCACCTAAATAGGTGACATTTAACAACCAAATCATGCATTTCTTTGTATATTGCTACTTAATTTCTGAATTTAAGTCAACGATATTTTACTCATGAAAGCAATTGCTCGTTGCCAGTGCACTGTGGTTACTGCATTCATCGTAATCCAGGCTAATGAGACTCTCCCGACTAGTGACATTAAGATAAACATGTTATAATGAGAGGAGGTAGGACTATATTTTTCATGATGCTTTTTAAGTACATTTTGTTTACAACAGTCCGTGTTTGTGCAGTTGTGTTGATCATGACCGGAACAAATAGCTTCGGTGCTCACGTCTCCATTAACCCTCAATTAATCCATCATATTCTTTTGTATGTACGTATATTGTGCATAATTATCCATTCTATATATGTACAACAACAACGATAATGCCATTGTCAAACGGATAATCTATTCAGTTACTTTTCTAAAGATATTTTCACATTGCCAAAACCTGAGAACTTCTTGTTTCTTTTTTTATGTCTTTCCTTTAACTTACAATGATTCAACCGTATCCTCAAATCTTCCAATCTTAATCAACTCACAGTGGTTCAACCTTGTTCTCAAAGTTTCTAACCTTAATCAACTCATTATCACTCATATTCTTTAATTCAAAATCTTAATTTAATGTACTCAATCCTGATGTCATATAATGTTGAAATTTTACACAGCAACGTAAGTTGCGTGACAATGCAATATTGTATTGTTAGTTTAATACATTCCTACATAACTTTGAAGTTATATTTCTTGCATCATTATATATATAAACATTTGGTGCTGATGGACTAAAAAGAGAAGTTCGTAAAGAATATATTATTGTTTTGTGAATTTTGATATTTTGGGAGCAAAGATGATTTTTATTTTGGAGAAATGGTAGCAGGAAAATATTGAAAGAATTATTGTGAAGTAACTTTTCTTAATAAAAATGGATCAACGAAAACAGTAAATTCATTAGGCATTTGATTGAAGATTGTGCTTCCATTAATGTTAATAAGATGAAAATGACTCTTCCGAAATCTACTTCGGTATATTTTTCTTTACTTCATAGTGAGACTTATTTTATTTTATGATGTATTTCTAAATATATATTTATTATTTTATATTTTAGTCGTTAGTAGGGTTTTTGTTATTTTTTAAAAGAAGCAAATGTATTTTTAAAATGTTTTCCATTTTACTTTATTTTTTCAAATGTTATGAGAAATCATGGAAGTTTGAAATTTTGATCGAACTTGTGGCTGTTAACAATTGTGTATTAGATAATTCCGCTTTACTCAAGCCTAAAGGTGATTGAATATGAAAGATTAATATATATATATATATATTAATCTTTCATATAATATATATATATATTAATCTTCATATTAATCTTCATATTAATATATTATTTCATATTAATATATATATATTAATCTTTCATATTCAATCACCTTTAGGCTTGAGTAAAGCGGAATTATCTAATACACAATTGTTAACAGCCACAAGTTCGATCAAAATTTCAAACTTCCATGATTTCTCATAACATTTGAAAAAATAAAGTAAAATGGAAAACATTTTAAAAATACATTTGCTTCTTTTAAAAAATAACAAAAACCCTACTAACGACTAAAATATAAAATAATAAATATATATTTAGAAATACATCATAAAATAAAATAAGTCTTACTATGAAGTAAAGAAAAATATACCGAAGTAGATTTCGGAAGAGTCATTTTCATCTTATTAACATTAATGGAAGCACAATCTTCAATCAAATGCCTAATGAATTTACTGTTTTCGTTGATCCATTTTTATTAAGAAAAGTTACTTCACAATAATTCTTTCAATATTTTCCTGCTACCATTTCTCCAAAATAAAAATCATCTTTGCTCCCAAAATATCAAAATTCACAAAACAATAATATATTCTTTACGAACTTCTCTTTTTAGTCCATCAGCACCAAATGTTTCTGAGATTGCAACAGTTATTAAGTCTGACAAAATATTACTCTCGTCACCTGAAGCAGTTGTTTCAATCCAGGATCAGATTCGTCTCCAAAGTTAGTCTATGTTGTAGCAAATTTATTTGCTCTCTTCTTACTTTTTTGAATTAGTACGAGGCCCACTCCTTGATTTTCTTTCGGTTATAGACTTTTTAAGAGGATCCATAACGGCGAAACTAAAATACCGCTAATTTTACAGTAATTATACCTATCTGATATCTTCAAATAGATAAAAGATAATCGAAAAGTGGAACAAGAGCTCCCTACACAATATTATTTTACATGAGATACCGTTGTCACGACTCACTTATCTGCTTTCGATTTCCCACCATTTAGAAAATCGGCATTTATTTTTGCATAGTGGCTGCAAACGGAAAGCTACTAGGTGACTCGTAATAATAGTACTTCATGAAAAATAATATTGTAGGGCGCTCTTGTTCCACATTTCAATTATCTTTTATCTATTTGGAGATATCACTTAATTTCTGTAAAATTAGTGATATTTTAATTTTGCAGTATTTAGGCCTCTTAAGGCGTGTATGTTGCAGTATTGCCTCTCATTTTCTTGCGAAAAGTAGCCCTTTCTTTGTTTTCAAATGGCATCTTCTGATATATCCTGAATGATTTTGCTGTATGAAGTGTATGTAAATTTTTACATAAAGAATTCAGATTTGCATTGTCAGTAATTGGTCTGATTGGGAAATCAACATGGGTGGGAGTATCATGGAATGATAATGTGACTTAATAAGGAATCGTTGGACTACAGGAGGTTACTGTTCTTAATTCAATAGACATTTTTTAAGAAGAAGAGAAAAGCTTGGTATGTTACACAATACGAAGTCGTTTTCATTAAAAAGAAAGAAGGTTATCATTTGGAAGAAATCCTTCTTTAGAAAAGTAACAATGCTTTGCACAGCCTTTGATGTCCACGCATTTTTATCAGTCTTAACCCTGAAAGAGTGTAAAAAGAACATCTTTGCCGAAATATCGCATCACCCTACTGCCATGGTAGCATTGTAGTAAGTTTTCGAGGCCCCAACATGAACCATGAAGTGCCTGCACCTTGTTTATAAGACTTTTCGTTTTGTTATTGTTCCGTATCAGAAGCTATTATCGATCAAGAGAACATGAAAGAAGAAAGGAGTAAGATTCATTCAAATGCACATCTGTTTTCGGCGTATATATTCACATAATATTTAATGTTTTTTTAATGAGTTATAAGATATAAATATGAGTGTGTTGTTGACTCTTCTTGATGTAGCTGAAGTAATTTTAAAAAGGGACACTATAAAACAACACAAACTGGGCACGGGATAAAACAACACAAAAAGGGCACAAACTCCGTACCCTTTGTAAACACCAAGAATAATGTCACAATTAACGAACTTCCCTAAGCGGTATGGCATTTATAGGTACACCCAACCACAAAAGTATCTCCTCCCTAAGTGCTCTAATTCCATTACTTGGGGTCTAGGCAATTTGCAGTTGTGAGAACGCCTAGACAGATGCAACCCAACTTACACGTAACTTTTCTGGGTACTAACAGCAGTTGGTAGCACTGATCCAGGTGCTTATCCAGGTAAAATTGTAAAGGAGATGACTAACGAAACAGTTCTCCATTCTAAGATGAATCTCTATGGTTCGGATCGTGATTATTTCTTTATATACCGTATGTTTAGAGAAATAAAATACTGACCGCGCATAAATAAGAAAATGCTTGAACGTAGCTGAAAACACAAAATTTAGAACAACTGCTGGAAATAACTTAGTGAATGATTGCCTTCATTGAGAGACCTTCTCCAATTCTCCTCATTCCAACATCTTTTTCTATCTGGAGGAGAGAAGATCTTGCTTGTCACACTGAGTATGTATTGAAATTGGAATTGAAACATTTGAAAAACTTAATACCTGACCGGGATTTGAACCCGGGTCCGCCAAATAGAAGCTCAATGCGCCAATCACTTACCTACTGCGTCACTTCATCTTCCATCTAAACTATTAACTAGTTAAAAGCATTGCATGTAAGATTATACACAAAATACTCGTACTAATACTCGTATAAGGAGACGTTAGTAGGGTGGTGACACTTGGGGGCGTTTTTTACCTACTGCGCATGCGCAAACGGCTCTGGTTCCTGTTCCGGTTCCCGCTCCAACACCTGTTCCGACTCATGTTCCAGTACCTGTTCCGGTTCCCCCGCAGCAACGAGTAGCCTTTTACAACTATGAACACCACACAGGAACACGCATGCGAAGAAACTGCACACAACAGCGAGACTATGAACGACCATGACACTGTCGGTAGTGTTTTTTCAACCATTATATAACATCAGGGACGTACTCGTTCTCTTTTACGAGCACTTTTTTTTAATCAATGGCAGTATAGTAGAGCAGAGATTAAAAAATAACAAAAGCATTTAACTAGTCTGGTTATTCACACACACACACACACACGGTTTACTGAGAATTTAATATTGCTCCAATGACCAACACACACATGATTGACAGAGAACTTAATTACGATCCAGTGACCAACACACTTGATTGCTCATTCGCAATAAAATTAAATTTCCAATTTAGTAGAAATTACACGCATGCGCAGAAAAATTATAGTTCCAATTCGCACTTCCGGTTCTGATTAAACAAACCACCACCAGCAGCAGACTACAACATAGAGGATTATGATCACAGACTACAAAGGTTACAACATAGGACTATGAACACACATTCCAACTCCTATTGAACATAGTAGAGCAGTGGTTCGCCCCCCGCCACACACACACACACACACACACACACTTGGTAGCGCATGAACAGACTCTTCCAGTTGCAGTGCCAGTTCCGGTTCCGGAGCAGACTACCCAACGAGTACCGTCAAATGGGGTGAATAGAAACATGGGGGTGAATAGAAACAAAACTCCCAGATTAGTTTTGGATTTATCTGGACGATAAATTAATCAAGAAAACTGAAATTTCTTAACATAGTCTTATACGGCTAAAGTGTCCAGGGCAGAGACAAAATGTTTTATTGAGTTGGGAACATTGAGGTAGACGGCAGTAGCATTAATGTGTTACTGAAATCTTACACGGTATTTTAGCGCTCCTCAAACTTTCTTGGTAAGTATGACATTTTCATATTTGTTACATTTCAACATATGCCTATTTTGTAGTTTGTTGTTTCATTTACTGACGTTCATAGTAAAAGTTTTCCTTTTGTAAATTATTTTTAATCAAAATTTAAATTTATTGGGTTATTGTTATGATTTTTAATTAGTGGGGTGAATAGAAACACTTCTTGGGAAATTCTTGAAATTCCTCAAGGAGTGGAAAATTCTTGAGGAGCAGAAAAAAGGACCAGATAGGAATGTATCAACCATCTCTAAGAACAAATTTCCAAGTCTTCTGAAAAAAAAAAGTGTGAAACTGAAGGAGGAAAATATCAGGGCTGGATTTGAAAAGTGTGGAATTTTTCCCCTTTGTGAGACCAAATACTGAGGATGTTGCCAAAAAAAGACAATGAACGAGAAGAAACAGAACAGCAAAAGTCATCTTAGACTGTAAACCGTTCCCTTATGGATCTTCTCAGGAGCATGAGAGAAGATGAAAAAATTAAATAAGGGAAGAAGAGAGTACGAATAGATGTTTCTGGTAAGAGTTTTGGTTTGTTTTCTGAAAATGATACATTTTCATCAAATCACAACGAAACTCAACCTACCTTTGTATTGTCGGAAGAGGAGAAAGACAACACTCCAGAAGACAACATTCCAGACGATCACGAACTAGATTATGGTTTTCTAAAGCTGGTGATTTTGCTGTGGTAAAATGAGAAGCTAAAACTCGATGAGACTATTCAGCACCCAAGTGCGAAAATGGGAACATGATGCATATGTGGGAGTGTTTTATAAGAGAGCACATAAACAATGAAATTTTCAGAACGAAACTGTTGGGTTTTATTAGGAGTTCGTCAGCACGCTTTAAGTATATGATAACTTTCGGGCCCCTTCGTGGCTAAGCGGTTAGCGTACGCGCCTTTGGCATGGGAGACCCGGGTTCGATTCCCGGCGGAAGCTCATGTAGTTCTGATTCTACGTTAATCAGTAGGTCCACGTCTCATATAGCCTCGCTGCTGAACGGGACGTAAACCTCAAAATCAACTCAACTCATGATAAATTTCCCTGATGATTTCAGTGGTTTAAATCTTATTCAAATATCATCAAAACTATATGGTCGTTTATACCTATATTGTGCATTGTATTGTTTTATAAGTTTGTAACTTATGTAATACTGGTCTTATTGAACTAATATCTTGCATGTATCAAATAAATAGTTCGTTTCAACAAATACGCTGTTTCTTTTTTACCTTTCCAATAGTATAAAAGAAACAACAATGAAAATAAAGTAATTGTTTCTATTCACCCCATGGGTAGGGGTGAATAGAAACATTAAGAAAAATCAAGGTGAAGAAAAGTGGAGTTGATAAATTAATATGACGTTTACTGAAATTCATTAGCATATTAAGACCTTTTTTTTGGAATAATCTGATACGCGAAATCTTTAACATTATCAGACTTATATTCTCCTATAGCCAAAAATGTGTTTCTATTCACCCCATTTGACGGTACCCTTTTACGACTCTGACCTATTGTAGCGATTACACAAGAAAGGTTCCGAACACCTATATGCGGAAGCTGTTCCGCTTCCTTTCCGACTCAAGTTCCAGTACCATTACCAGTTTCGACGCAATGAGTAGGCTCTTACGATCCCTCTTTTGACCCGTTATAAAAGACTGACCTATTTTCGGGGCCGCGGTGGCTCAGTGGTAGAGCGTTCACCTCTGGTGCTTGGGGTCCCGGGTTCGATCCTAGCCCCCGCCAAGTGAACTTTGTGGTGGACAAACACCGTGTGCGTGGGTTTTCTCGGGGGTTCTCCCGTTTCCTCCCACTTTCTTAATTCCACCATTTAATTCATTATACATCATCACCGTCTCCTTTAGTCTAACCGTGGGACGTAAAACTTAAAGATTTTGACCTATTTTCATCCACACACACACACACACTTCTTGTTTACGCATGCACAGTTCCAATTTAGTAGAAATTACAATTCTAACTCCCACTTCCGGTTCCGATTGAACACAGCAGCAGCAGCAGACCACAGACCACGAAGGCTACAACATAGGACTATGAACACATATTCTAACTCCTATTGAACATCGTAGAACAGTGGTTCGCTGCCCGATTGCGTATGGTTTCCTTTCCAGCTCACATACACACACATATCTGATTTACGGAGCACTTGGTAACGCATGAACAAACTGTTCCGGTTCCTGCTCCAGTTCAGGTTCGGTTCCTGTTCCGACTCACGTTCCAGTACCATAACCGGTTCCCCCGGAGCAGACTACACAACGAGTAGGCTGTTACGACTCTTTTTTTCGAACCATTATAAAAGACTATAGCCTATCTTTTACGCACACACACACACACACCCACAAACACTCACACCACACACACACTCGGTTACCAATGCGCAGTTCCATTTTAGTAGAAAATATTTTTCCAACTTCCACTTTCGGTTCCGATTGAACACAGCAGCAGCAATAGACTACAAAGGCTACAACATAGAATTATGAACATATATTCCAACTCCTATTGAGCATAGTAGAGCAGTGGTTCGCTCATCGCTTGCGTGTAATTTCCTTTCCAGCTCACATACACACACCGGTTTACGGAGCATTTTGTGGCGCATGAGCAAACTGTTCCGACTCAAGTTGGAGTGCAAGTTCCGGTTCCGAATACACAACACCGCATAAGCTGCACCCGACTACGAACATAGCAGACACTTTTAGATTACGAAACAAAGGCTACGGCACAGCAGCAACAGACTACGCAACTCCCACTGTAGAAAGGTTATGACTACATGCGGAAATGCAGAAGCAGCGCCTAAATAACATGCAAAGACCATCCCTTATACTTGTTCACTCTTCTACGGCGAAACAGTGAAGCAGAGATTAAAACACACACACACACAAACACATGGTTCACGGAGCACTGCATACCCGATAAAATTACAGGTCCAATTAAGTAGAAATAACATGCATGCGCAGAAACATTATTGTTCCGATTCCGACTGCTGTTCCAGTTCCGGTTTCGATAACACACAGGAGCAGTACCAGTGTGACATTGGTAGCGGTGTTTTTGCACCCTTTTATGACTATGACATATAGTGCAGATATTACCTTATAGTTTATGTGGGGTACGCCCCTTTCTATGATAATTTTAACCAATTTGGATAAAACTCGGCATATAGAGGTTTTCGAACATGCTGATTACGAATAGTATATTTATTTTTATCTAGGTTTTATAGTTTATGTGGGATATACTATACGCCCTTTCTATGACAATTTTAACCAATTTGGATGAAGCTCGGCATATAGAGCTTGTTTTGGACATGCTTATTACGAATAGCATATTTATTTTTTTCAACCTAGGTCTTATAGTTGATGTGGGATACGCCTTTTCTATGACAATTTTAACCGATTTGGATGAAACGCGGTATATAGAGGTTCTTGGACATGCTGATTACGAATAGCATTTTTATTTTTACCTACGTTTTATAGTTTATGTGGGATACGCCCTTTCTATGACAATTTTAACCAATTTGGATGAAAGTCGGAATATAGAGGTTTTCGTACATGCTAACTACGAATAACATATTTATTTTTACGTATGTCTTATAGTTCATGTGAGATATGAACTTTCTATGACAATTTTAGTTTTTATATACTTTTACGACCACTTTTTCATTCCCTAAATCACGTACAATAGCTACCCGTATTACTCACTTTTGATGTGAAAAGAGACTACGTAGAGCGGAGATTTATAGAGGGATACAATGAGGGATACAATGAATACATATTCCAACTCCCACTCTAGAAAGACTTGAGAGCATGCAGAAATGCACAATTGGCGCCTAAATAACATTCAACGTCCATCCGTTTTACTCGTTCACTCTTTTGTGACGAAAATAGTGAAGCAGAGATTAAGACACACACACACACACACATACAGAGAGAGAGAGAGTGCGGCACATGTGCAGTAAAAAAATGTTCCAATTTAGTAGAGTTCCAATTTCGACTCATGTTCCAGTTCCGGTTCCAATAACATACAGGAGCAGCAGCAGACTACGAACATAGAAGAACGAGTAAGACATCAGCGGCTGAGTTATTTAGTCTTTATAAAATACAGGGTGCGGCACGTAAAACCGGCCCGTAAAGTCAACACATAAAATGAAATGTAATATATGGAATATGATTAACTACAACACATAAATGAAATGTAATGTATTGAATATGACTACTCACCTTCACAGCAGCCTTCACAGCAGGTGCTGAAAGTGTCCTAGGCCCACTTCAACACACATGTGAGCACGATTGAGGAGATTCATATATACCCTTGTCAGTTCTTGTGTTGTAATGCTATTGGTGACATCCTGGATCCTGGTCTTGAGTTCTTCAATTGTGTGTGGATTTGTTTCGTATACTCTTCCCTTTAACAGTCCCCATAAGTAAAAGTCACAAGTACCGAGGAGGCCACAAGCCTTTGCTGATTGTCCTCTCTGGTGTAAACTTCTCATGCACAAGGGACAATGATGCAGCTGATGTGTGGCATGTTGCACCGTCCTGCTGAAAGTAACATAACTGACTCCTCTTCGGTCAAGTGTGTATAAAACTCCTCCAGGATTCCCATATACACGACACTGTTCACTGTCGTCTCAAAGAATATGGGCCCAATAACGCGTGTGGCGGAAATGGCACACCAAACACCAATCTTCTCATCATGCAAGGGTACCTGGTGGATTGCGTGTGGATTTTCTGTCGACCAATACCGGTTGTTTTGGGAATTTACGTACCCAGACAGGTGGAACCACGCCTCGTCACTCATGATGAGCATTAGTGGATCCAAGAAACCACTGGCAACATTGCTCAACAGCCATGAACAGAAATGCACCCTCTTCTGCTGGTCAGGCTCCTTCAGTTCTTGCACAACACTTATCCGATACGGTTTTAACTTCAGTCCCCTTAAAACACGTCTGCAACTTCTCTCACTCGCATGAACCTGTTGACTCAATCTCCTGGTTGACTTTCGAGAACTTCTTGTCATTATCTCCTCGAGCTGCATCTTTAATTCAGGTGTGCAGACAGATGGTCGTCTGTTCCTGGGAGCATTTTGAACCGATCCTGTACGCCGCCATTTTTCAATCAATTCCTGAATGGTGCTTTTTGCTGGCACAGAACGTCCTGGAAATTTCTCCCGAAACAAATTCTTTGTTTTCACAAAAGATCCAGTAAGAATGAACCCTTCAACAATGGCAACCCGCTCGGGTATCGAATACGGCATTATCACACACTGACACTCACCCGGCTTAACACAACGAGGCATTTTCCTCAACTGGTTTCGACAAGTTTCACTGGCTGCGACTGCACGTGACTGCTGCAGGTCACGTAAGTCGACCCGACCTCGACACGTCATCTCTTGGTAGGAAGAATACCAGAATATTACGACGGGCCGGTTTTACGTGCCGCACCCTGTACTATGACCCTATGCAATGTCGTTCACTCTTTTACGTTCACTTGTTTTGGTGGGCAAAAAGTGACTATGACACACTTATTTAAGATGAGGGAGCAGAACTTAAATAATAATAACGCCAAAGTCTGGAGCAAAGCGGTGGCTCAGTGGTTCACCTCCAATTCGGGTTCCGGTACCAATTCTGACTCCGGTTCCAGTGCCAGTTCTGGTTTCAATTACACCTCAACTCGCTGTGGGTGTGCGTAACAAAGTATGCTCAAACATGTCTGAAACAGCGTACTACTACTACCATTCCAGAATTTGCTCTACTACTGCTACTACTACTAATCTATCATCTGAACGAATTGCACTGGAAGTATTCACATTATTGAATCGTAATAATAATAATAATAATATTTTATTATATTAACTATTTTGTGTTGTATTAGAATGGAGTTTCAAAACCTATTTACTTGTATTATAGCCTGGCCCACCGGTTGCGGTAAATCATATTTTGTAAAAGTTCTTAAAACACTATGCTGAAAAATGGAAAATATAGATGGTGTTCTGGTGAGTGGCAACCTCTGTATGAAACTCTCTCCTCAGGTTGTACATTTAAAGGACTGATAAAACTAGATGAATTTTCAGCGGAAGAAGGTCCGCATCTTATTATAATTGACGATTTAATGCGTGAGTGTAATAATCAGGTTGTAGACTTTTTTACTAAAGGTAGTCACCACCGAAATTTGAGTGTCATTTTTATAACGCAAAATATTTTTCATCAGGCCAGAGGTATGCGTGATATATCTTTAAATAGTCTATATTTGGTATGCTTTAAAATTCCACGTGATCAGGCTCAAGTTAATTACCTAGCACTTCAATTGTATCCAGGTAACACAAAATTTGTGCTGGAGGCCTACCATGACGCAACTCGAGGTCCTCATGGTTGCTTACTTAAAACAGAATACACCCGATGAACAGAGTGTTCGAACAAATATTTTCCCCACAGATTCTTACAATTATGTTTATGTACCAGTAAAACACTATTCTGAATAGTGTATATATTTTAATAACCAATTTTACTATAATAGGCCGTAAAAATGATTAGTAAAGAAAGTGCACATTTACTGAAGCTTTTAGCTAGGGCAATACCTAAAATTCGTAAAGTGATATTACAGAATGCAGACCCCAATTTAATCCGCTCCATTTGCGAATGTTCATATAACGTATTGCAGGGAAACATTCCGTTAAATAAAAAGGAGAAAAATAGATTAAGAAGATATAAAAAGGATCTTAGGTATTTAGTGAAAAAGGGTCTACCATTAAAACAAAAGAAAAAACGAATTATTGTACAAAAAGGTGGTTTTCTCACTGCATTGCTTGCACCTTTGTAGGAGGTTTACTGTCTGCTTTAATTAAATAAATGTGCAGCATGCGAAAAAACTTGTTTTAATTGCACCAGAAAAATTGTATCACTATCAGACAATATCTAATCTAGATGACGAAAAATGTTTTAAATAATAAGAGTATGAGTGTTGAAGAAAAATGGGTACGTTATAAAGAGGTAGTGCAAAAGTACTTACACATCGTATAGAAACCTATAACAACGACATCAGGTAATATTGAGACGGTTAAAAAAGAGGAGGAGGAGGGAGAAATAGAGGATGAGGAAATACTATCTACACTCCCCGAATTTTCCTTGCGTAAAGCAAGACCTTTATTACGTAAATCAGAACAGAATCCCAACATTCAATGGGATGATAATGGTAATGTTAATATTTATAATAAATTAATTCCAGGTGCTAATATAGTAGATTTAATATCGGATTTTGTTAGATGTCGTAAGAAGAATATTTCAACATCCGGCTGGGAGCCCTCTGCTATACTATTAGCAAAATCTAATATTCCCTCAGAGTATATAGCTAACCCTCATTGTATAACATGTATTCGTAAGCTAACAACTGGGCAAGAAGACGATGAAAAGGAGGAGGAAAAGTAGGAGAAGGAGCACCACGTAAACGTAAATGGCATGACTATAAAATATGAAGAATCTAGCTGCCGTTTATTATAACCCCTCACATCTTGCTTCATTTTCAACTGCATCGGCATTATAGAAATCAGTAAAGAAATCAGTACCATTATGCTGTGTGGAACAATGGTTAACAGAACAACCGACATATACACTGCATAAGCCTGCACGAAAATAATTTCCACGCAATTTCTATCTAGTGTTTAATATTGATGATTAGTGGCAAGCTGATTTAAACGATATGCAAAGTCTACAAAAATGGGTACATGTATATTTTTAACAGTAATAGATATATTTAGCCGGTATGCATGGGCCGTGCCTATGCGTACAAAAACTAGTACCGATATCATAAATGCATATAACAAAATATTTGCATCTACCAGGCGTAACCCGCTACGTCTACAAACAGATGAAGGAACAAAGTTTGTTAACAAACCATTCCAGATGTATTTGTAAAAGCAAAATATTCAGTTTTTCACAACAAAAAACCCCGGCAAGTATAGTGTAACGCTTTAATCGCTCTCTTAAGCAGAGAATGTGGAAATATTTTACTACGTAGAAGACGTACCGTTATATAGACACGTTCCAGAAGTTGGTGCAATGTTCAGTGAGGTACAAATATATCTGAATAATCAACTTATATCCTACTCCTCGCATACATATCCATATCGATCCTATATAGAAAAACTATTAAATTATAATGCCAATGCAAAAACAACACATCTTCAGGCTGCTATGTGTTTAAAGATACTGCAGGTCATATGGATAGTGTGGCCGATAGTAATTTAGGGTTTAAACAACGTCATCTTCTCACTGGGTTGCCAACCATTTGAATTACTGGGTAATATTCATGGTGATATATTCAATCAAGAAAAATTTCTATTGAATGGTGTACAACTGCGTATTAAACTAATTCCTGCCAAAGCGTCTTTTTGTCTAATGGGCGTAACTGGTGCTGAGGGAGAAGTTAAAATTACAGATGCAACACTGCTGGTGAAAAACGTTGATGTATCTCAGCTGTAAAAATAGCACAAAATAAAGTATTACAGAATCCTAAATTTAGAGTGAAATATCCTATAAGAAAGGTGCAGGTAAAAACAGAAACTTTACCACAGGGTATTATGGATAGCACAATTCCAGATCTGTTTTCCGGAATAGTGCCTAAACGTAATATTACTGGTTTTGTTACTAATGCTGATTTTAATGCTAATTACACGACAAATCTTTTAATTTTAAGCATTTTAGTATGAACTTCTTTACATTGTATGTTGACGGAACGCCTGTTCCATCCAAATCATTGCAGCCAAATTTTGATAATAACCTATACATGCAAGCATATTCTACGTTATTTACAGGGTCTGGTATTTATTATTCTAATCAAGGTAATGATAATTCGCTTGCCGAATATCCTAATGGTTATACTTTAGTGGTATTTGATTTAACTCCTGATTCTAGTGCTAGTGCGGCATTTCATACTAGTCCACAACGTAAAGGAAGTGTACGTTTAGAGGTCCATTTTAACCAAGTATTGACATCTCCTGTACCAGAAATTAGTTATGGCGAGTTCTCTTCAGAACTAGAATTTGATTTCCAAAGAAAAATATATATTGATTAACATGTTAAATACACTTCAATTTTATGAGGCATTACAAAAAAATCTAACAATCATTTTATCGGTGTATACTGTACGCTGCAGACCAGTTACCACGGTTTATTCACACATTTCCAGCTGCGATAATTCTAAACACTGATTCTAGTGATAAACCAGGTGCCAACACTGGATTGCCATTTATATTTCAAAATTAGGGGCTGGTGAATATTTCGATAGTTACGGTCTTCCATCATATATATCATATCATATAAGGTTTCTAAAACGTAACTGCTTACTTTATACATGGAACAATAAACGCATTCAAGGTGATTTATCTCAATTTTGTGGACATTACTGTTTTCCGTATTTAGCATGCCGTGCGTCTGGTTATTCATTACAGCATTTCTTAAATAAATTATCAACTTCCATCGTTGATGCTAATGATATTATGCTTAATTCATTTATGAAAATACAATGGTCAATGGAGCGAGATTAAGATCTCCGTAAACCATATATATATATATATATATATATATATATATATATATATATATATATATATATATATATATAGTGTGTGTGTGTGTGTGTGTGTGTGAATAACCAGACTTGTTAAATGCTGTTGTTATTTTTTAATCTCCGCTCTACTATGTTGCCATTGAAAAAAGTGCTCGTAAAAGAGAACGAGTACACCTCTGATGTTATATAATAGGTGAAAAAACACTACCGGTAGTGTTATGGTTTTGCTGTTGGGTGTAATGGTTCTGCGCATGCGTGTTCCTGTATGGTGTTCATAGTCGTAAAAGGCTACTCGTTGCTCCGGAGGAACCGGAACAGATGTCGGAGCAGGAACCGGAACAGGAACCAGAACCGGAACAGAAAGCGGAACTGGAAAAGGAATCGAGCAGTTTGCGCATGCGTAGTAGGTCAAAAAACGCCCCCCAAGTGTCACCACCCTACTGACGTTCCTTATGAGTGTCACAATGAGTTGCTCGAGGTTTCCTTCTTTAACTAGAAAAAAGGATATAGACCTTCGTCAATAAGGAAAATATCACGAAACGTTCTTGAAGATGAGGCTACCTCATCGTTTTTAACTGGTCCCGATTTACATTACTGCAATTCTTCCTCACCGTAACTTCTAATTTCTAAAGATGAAAAGCCGGCATTTTCTTTCTTTTCGCATTATTTGAATTGCATCACACGTGTAGAAATAGTGTGTGCTATGTTTATCTAACATAACAACTAGTTTATTTTCTAATCTTTGTATGAGAAATTGATGGCAAAGTGTGAAAACAAAGAACTGCCATTTCAGTGACCCGGGTTCCAATCTCAACCTGACATTTATTTTTTCTTTATTGGTAGGTATTTTTTACGTAATGGATATTATTATTATTATTATTCGTATAATTGTATGAATTTCGATGACAATTTTGATGTCGAATATCAGAAAGTGAATATGGGACAACTATGAAATAAAGTAAATAGATGCGCGTAATTTCATTATAAAATTATATGGCGAACGCATTTTACCTTATCCCTAGTCGCTAGATGTCCATCGGTGTTCCACCGACGCTTACGGCATGAAGTACGGATTAACGTGAATCTGAACCACATGAGCTCCCGCCGGAATCGAACCCGGCTGTATTTCTTCTTTATCATATTGTTTCTCAAGTAATATCGATCGTTTTTGATAATTTTTACAAACTAACCCACTATCTATTTACCATATGTAGAAAGTGTACCCCTCCATATAAAGAAGCATATTAAAAAATGCTAAGAGACGTTCTATTCATTTTCAATAAAGAGTTAATATACTGAATTTCAGCTCCGTAAGTTTAACGGTTTGTGAGATACTAAATTTTTTCGCAAATATTCTGATCCCCACTATCCCTTAGGATATTATCTTAATGAACGCAATATGATAACATCACAGTTTGGATTAAGGCCTAAGTATATACCCAAAGCCATTTTATTTGACTGCAACTTTCCCGTGATGATTAGACACACATAGTTACATTTAGTTTTTATATAATAATTTATATATTACAATCATTTAATAATGTATAGTTTCCAGTAGTTAGCTCCTCTAAAACTCACAGGCTTTGTGTCTTGAAAGCCAAATAGTATATGTCCTATTGCTATTATTACAATTTCAAATATCAATATCCAGAAATGCTTCAACCTCATTTTCACTTAGAGATACTCATCTCAGGTAAGTAAACAGAAACATATGGAAAAGGAAAATGGAAGCCTTAAAAGTAAACCGTAGGCAAATTCACCAGTGCTCAGAAGCATATTTTTAAATCACGCTCGACCCTAAATGGGACGTTAAACTCAAAATCAACCCAACTATTCATAAGAGCTAAATACGCGGTTCTGGTTAGTTGGAGTTAAACATTTCTCGCCTCGTAGTATAAACATAGCAAAAATCAAGTGCCTGTTACTGGCGATCTTTGTGGCCGAGCGTACTAGCTCGTGGGCTAATAATTATAATTGCTTTTGGTGTGGGTTCAAACTCGGGCCAAGGAAAGTTTTTTTTTATTTTTATATTTTATTTTTAAAATTTTCAAAACAAATTTTTCATTAAAATAAGATGAAAATAATACTCAAGAAATGATTCATTACGTGTGCATTTTTGCTGTACGAATCCACAGTATAAGTAGTAGTAGTAGTAGGAGGAGGAGGAGGAGGAACGGGTTAGAAGTCCCGCAGGGCTCTTTTTGTTCCACCTTGACTACCATGATGTAAATTTAACCTCAACTGCTTCTTCAATTTTCTTCTTTTTCAATTCCAAATGTGACAATATTCTTTTATTACTACTATAATACACCTTACATACACCAGAAGATTTGGACAATCGTAAGCTGCAACCAATCAGAAACGTGTTTTTAGTTTCTATGGCTACGGTCGACGGTGAAAAAAATTGCTGTTCAATAGATGCTGTATACAATGCAGTGAGCAAAGTGGGTCGGTGGGTCAGAGTGGGTCATTGTGGGTGGTGGGTCGCAGTGGGTCACTCTGGATGATGGGTCCAGTAGGTCACATATTGTTGACCCACGACCCACTGATCTACTCAGAAGACTCGATCTATTTGACCCACTGGCCCATTCCAACTCTGGATTTGACAGTACATAAAAGATGGAAGACCAAAAATTGCATGTTCACCATATTTTATTGTTTACTTCAGGCAAGGCAGGAACGCGCGAATAGTGTTTGTGATTTTTACTGTCCTCAATGTTTCTGTCCCTGTTCTTAAAAAGTTAGTGGAAAACTGTAAAAGAGAGTAAAACCTGTAAAAATAGGAAGTAAGGTACTGAGGAAGGTTCGGTTAATTAGTTTAAAAAATAATCCAGTGCCCTGAAACACCAGATTCCAAACAATATGAGTATCTGTCCAATGCCGTGCCGTGAAAAATCAGGTCCCGAGGCGAGATCATATGGCAGAGCCTCCGTACATATGAGTTGTCAATTTAAAGTTGACTTCTCTGGACTATTCTTTCTGCATAATATTTTACTATTTTATCATGACTAAAATCCGAAAGTTTCAGCATTATTGCACTGGAATCGTAAAAGTGTGTAATTACTGAATTCACTACAGCTCCATTTTTGCCTTCTACCAGAACAGTGATATCTTAGAGTAGTGGCTTAAGCGTTAGTTTTGTAATGTTGGGGGCGCGAATTCGATTCCTTCTGAGGCAATTCAGTAAATTTTTACAATCTACAAAACTGATACTTCTGATGTATAGTAACATGAAAAATATTCAATTTCTCTGGGTCTAAGAGTTGAGACAAATTCCTTTACAGGTGAAACACCAATAACAGAAAATTACGTCATCTGTATCAACCTTCGTAACTGTCTGGCAAGTAACGTATTTGGTGAACACATAAGGGCTAAACACTTTATGACTGCTGTAGTATGGGCCAAAAATGAGTTCCAAGGAACTGTTCATACTTGTGCACAAATTGCTAATAGTTATCGAACTTACAATAGGGATCGCTAGTCACGAGAATGATCTTATTTAAGATGTCACATCACCTTTCTACTTAGAAGAAGGGCGAAACAAGAAGGGCATTACTGTTATCAGCTAACAAATCTTTACATTCCATTTCTTGTCATAAAATGATAATTCTATCTGTAAATCCGTAAACGTAATAATATTATTGCGTTCATGTGTAAACCTAAGAAACATCTGACATACTCTATATTTTTTCTGTTCCTATGAATACCTTCGACTATGTTACTGTTTCTTTCCTTCTGTGATAATAATAATAATAATAAAGGAATAAAATAATTACAATACCAATTACATAAACATTATCTTCCCATTCAGAAAAGTTACTAATTACCACGACGGGATTTGAACCCAAGTAGCTGCAATGAGAGTTCCCTGCTTTCACAACTTTTTTTTTTTTCAAAAAATCCCCCCAACCGTAGTATTGTTCGCCACTGGCACCTCATGTGCTTTCGACGTATTCCAAACACTACAGGAACACGAACACAGAAATACTGAGGACAATTAAAATTCCGACCTTGCTCTTCAGAGGAATTCGAACCCCTAGTGGATTGCGCCTCATGATAATGTGGCCTTAATTTGCCACAAAGTCCTCATATCAATATAAGAAAATAAATTAGTAGTTATGGAACATAAACACAGAACTGTCTATTTCTACACGTGTTGATACAACTTCGAGAATGGAAAAATAATTTCTGTCGTCTTTTCTACTTTCGAAATTAGAAGTTATATTAAAGACGAAATGTAATGTAAATCGGGACTACCCCTGCAACAGTTGACCAGCACCGTAACTTAGATACTTTTCTGGGGGGGGGGAGGCCTTTGGCGTGGAGACTCGGATTCAATTCCCGGCGGGAGCTCATGTGCTTAGGATTCCACGTTAATCAGTAGGCCCACGTCTCATATAGCCTCGTTGTTGAACGGGACGTTAAAATCAAAATCAACTGAACTCTTTTCTGAGGGGGGGCAAGCATTAATAAGCTTATTTGGGCCCCTAGAAAAAGTAGATTTCTAATTATTGGGACCCTCCCTCCAAGTTTCTCTTAATTTTTATGGGCCCACCGGAGCCTGTGGGCCCTCCCGCACGGCAAGGTCTGCGGTTCAGTTAGTTACTCCCTGGGCCCATTGCATACATGGCAAAATTATTAAGGGGACAATATTTGTAAATCTCAAAGCCATACCAATAAATATTACTCAAATGGGTCCACGACTCATTTTTGTTCTATTTACCTTTTGTATGTTGTTTTGTTTATGTAATGTAGCGATCCTATTTGATGCATTTCTAATTTCATGTTCCTTTCGTGTATGGGGTAAGAAAATTTTGTCTGAAAATGGGCCCCCTCGAACGGCGGGGAGCTTCTCTGGGGGGCAGTTGCTCCCCCCACAAGTTTCGGCTCTACCGATGAAGTAGCCTCAACTTGAAAAACATTTCGTGATACTTTCTTGATTGAGCAACGTGTATATAATTTGTTTTTGAATTGTCGAAATCTCGAGAAACAAGGAAATCTCGAGTAAGTCATTGAGACACTCACACAAGTTGCTTATATTTTATTACTTATATTTTTATTTATATTTTGTTTATATTTGTTTGTTTATTTGAGTATCTTTTTTATATTTTTCCATGAAACGATTTTAACTAGTTATTTGTTTTGGTGGCAGGTTAAATAGCGCGGTAAGTTAGTGGTTAGCACATTGAACTTCTTTTCGGTAGACCTGGGTTCGAATCCTGGCGAGGCTGAATTTTTTGCAAGTTTTCCTGTTTCAATTTCAATTTCAATGCATACTCAGTGTGATAAGCAAGATCTTCTCTTCCCTAGAAAGAAAAAGATGTTAGAATGAGGAGAATTGGGGAAGGTCTCTCAGTGGAGGCAATCATTTACAAAGTTATTTCCAGTAGTTGTTGTAGATTTGATATTTTCAGCTACTTTGAAGCATTTTCTGACTCATATGTGATCAGTGCTTTTATTTCTTTGAATATGCAGTATATAATGAAAAAATACATTACATACACAGCAATATTGAGATTAACATATGATGTTCATTGGACAACACACTCTGAACCAGAGAGATTGATCTCAGAATGGAGAAATGTTTCGTGGGTCATCTGCTCACAATTTCACTAGCATAAAGACTTGACTCAGTGCTAGCAACTGCTGTCAGTGCCGAGAAAAGTTACGTGTAAGTTGGGTTGCATCTGTCTAGGCGTTCTCACAACTGCAAAAGACCTGGAGCCCAAGTAATGGAATTAGAGCGCTTAGGAGGGGGGGAGGGAATTACTTTTGTGGCTGGCTGTACATGACATAATGGTCCCAGGCCGCTTCCTTCTTTCCCTCTCATCGGATAGTGTGCTCGCTGAGGGACATCATCCTTCGTATTCGTGACGGGCTAAATGGCCTTAGATTCCGACAGCCCAGAAACCTAATTCCGAATCCTTAAATAGTAAAGCTCTTCAAAATTTTACTTTTCATAAGAAAAAATAAAAATAAAAATCCCGTGTGGGTCAATGAACCTACACTTGGTAGCCACTTACAAATTAGCAATTGATATCGCTAGTACTGCAATACTTCTACAGTCGGAGTTTGAAATGATTATTTCCGGTAGGTACTGAGCATCGGCGCAAATCTGTTTTCAACATTGCGGATACGGGTAAGACAGTTGCTACATATATATATATATATATATATATATATATATATATATATATATATATTTTTTTTTTTTTTTTTTTTTTTTTTTTTTTTTTTGAGCGAGTTCAAAATATTTATGAAGTTGAAAAACAATGCCGTAGAGGTTGAGGGGAGCATAGCTGTCCTTAACATTGGGAGTCAAGCGGCTCATTCTGGAAGGGGAGAGAAGATGAGACTCATATTACTGTAGATGAATCTGATTTCTGAGGTGAACCTATTGCATATAATACAGCAAGAACATCAATTTCATCTCCTTTCTTTTGTGGCAGTCGGACGCAAATCACATTTCTGCCCTCCAAAAAAAGAAAAAAATCAAATCGGATTGTTGGGAAGAGACAATCACCTCAGTTCCAAGATTGGAGGACATGTCTCCCTCATCCCCTCGGGATTTGCGCCAGTGGCACTGAGTAAATCAAATTGTTTCACTGTGCCCCACTTTCCAGCACTTGTTATGTTCTTCTAGTTTGTTTTATTTTTTCTTGTAAAACTGTTAATAATATTAATAATAAGCAGCCGATATTCTGTTTTTATCTCTCTGTGGCGCCAGGACGACAGCGCCATTCCACCTCTACTTTAACTGAATCTGATTGGCTGTTGCTCTTGGAGTCTAAAGTTCAACGCAAAAAATAGGAAGAAGTACGCCTGTATATTTCATTTCTTTAGTATTGACCTTGTTTTTCATATTGAAAGAAATAGAGCGGTTGAGAATATTGCTATTTATTTGAATTCTGCAACGAATCATCAGGAAAGGCATACAACCTATCAAAGCCATCTCTTTCATGGAACCAATCGGAATGAAATAATGCATATTTGAACATGAAAAATCAATACGTTTCTTACTCACTGTTTAAAAAGGAATTGACATGCTGAGAGTGAAATTTAAAAATTAGAGTGTATTCTTTTAATATTAATTATGTTAAAAGAGTTGAGAGGGAAGGCCCGAATGAGACTTACTTGGACTAAAAATAAATACATAGGAAACTGACATCAGTGTTTGAGTTGTTAAAAGTTAATGTAAAGGAAAACAAAATAATAAATTTATTTGCTTTTTTAGTTTTTGAATTCGTTACTTCAATCTGAAATTCCTATGAAAACTCCTTTGCGTGACTAAATGTTACTCAAATATTTCCTACGAGAGATTAGAGTTTAAATTGCGTTATTTCACAGAAATGACAGGTTGATGTTTCGTGTAGCCTAATAAGTGCTGAACGTTTAAGAATGTCTGCAGATGAGATTTCGACCAATTGATAGAGCTTATTGAGCTGAACAAAATGCGTAAGCATTAAAGCTTATGTGTAGTTATCGAGAATAGGGAGAAAAAATAATTGGTAAACCTAAAACTTGATGATGTATACGAAACCTCATCCTGTAAGCTTATTCAGGTGAAACTTATCCTAAAGCATTCATTAATCAAGCTCTTCATTATGACAATAGCAGGATGACAATACATACTGTATTATGGTTAATGAAATATCTCTGCATATATATACACATATATACAGAGAGGGTTGATTAATTCTTGTGTCAATTTCATTCGTTCGTTGTACAAAAGTGGTGGAGGAAAAGCCGTCCAATTTGGTGTAACTTTAGATGAAGGACATAAGTTTTGTTTCGCCATAGAAGCGTGCCACTTGTACTAGATATAGGGTCAAAGGTCAAATTTCGATTTTTTCCTTATGGGAGTGCAATAATAAAATCTGAAAGAGCCTGAAGAAAACGTAAATAGAAGTGATAAAAAGAAAATGCTGTATGGTATGATTCTACGTCGCAAACCGACCAAATATGAGTCAATTAAGTGTCAAGACCACAGGTCACGGTCAGATCAAGATCGCAGGTCACCTTGAAAACACATTTGAATACACTGAAAACAACGCAATGTCCGTACGTCATCATGTCCAATGGGTTCTCAAGGTGACCTGTGATCTTGATCTGACCGTGACCTCTGACCTTGACATATAATTGACTCATATTTGGTCGGCTTACGACGTAGAATCATTGCATACAGCATTTGCTTTGTTATCACTTCGATTTACGTTTTTTCAGGCTCTTTCAGAATTTACCATCGCAGTCCCATAAGGAAAAAATCGAAATTTGACCTTTGACCCTATATCCCTCCAATCTTTAGTACAAGTGACATGCTTCTATGGCGAAACAAAACTTATATCCTTCGTCTAAAGTTACACCAAATTTCACGACTTTACCTCCTACCACTTTTGCAAAGTGAACAAATGAAATTGACACACGAATTAATCAACCCTCTGCATATATATATATATATATATATATATATATATATATATATATATATATATATATATATATATATATATATATATATATATATATATATATATATAAAGGAAAGTGGCTATGTTTTGTGGCTTAATAACTCTTGAACCACCCGGCCAATTTCGATCAAATTTTCAACATAGATGAGGTTCACACCTGGGATAGATTTTTTTCACTATGACGCGACGGTGCAAATTAGGAGAAGGAAGATATTTAAAAAATGGTCGAAAAATACCGATATTAGTGTTGAGTCCATAGTTTTCTGGGTCGCTGAGATTTTCCATGCCGTTTAAATATAAACTTCAGCCCCGCAAGTAGGCGGTCGGAGGAAACACATATATACAAAAATGATCGAAAATGACCGATATTAATGTTGAATCTATAGTTTTCGGGGTCGCAAAGACGAACAGTTGAATAGGAGAGAAAAAACGGGAAGTAAAATAGATGTCGCTATACTTTTGAATTAAAATTGAAATCCTTTGTAATTTTGATAATTTAGCCAAAAATGTGTAAGATTAAAATAAAATGAACTTTTAGTTTCTAACTTCAGATGCTTGTGTTATAGTTGATTAATCTATATCGGACTTCCGAAGAAACATGAAAACAATTTAATGACCGTGTCAATACCGACAACTCCCAGTTACGACCCATCTTTTCAGGTTTTTTTTAGTAGAAATAGGGGAAGAAAAGAGTGAGAAAGAGGAAGAAGACGATAGGAGAGAAAAAGGAAGGGAAAGGAGGAAAAGAAGAAGAATAGAGGAAGTTAGAGGAGAAGGAATTACTGGGTAAATATGGGAATATGGTGAAGAAACTTGAATCATTATTAAAGGGTCATTTATATTCAAATGCTATTACTTGAGGATCGATGTTGAAGTGATCCGGAAAAGACACATGTTCACTCATACAACTCTGACCTGGACCCAGGAACTACGCAAGTGCGAGTTGCCCCGATCCAGCCTGGGTGACGAGAAAGTTTAATTTAGTTGTTTGTCTGTTATTTCCAAACGTTACATAACCTTTACTTAGTATCTGAATTCCTATATTGCAAATCCATCACACATTTGAATCGGCCAGAAAAAAATTTCGAAATAATGTATATATCTTCCACAAATAGAAATTGTAAGATCTCTGGAAAGGCTGTCGTTATTCTGGCTTGTCCTTTGTTTTGGCTTTTCTTATAGAGCCGATTTTTCGTACATTTGAATTAGCTATTCCCCCATGACCTCCGTCATGCATTAGTATATTATTACATATATATTACAGACACTATCATCGTAAATCAATATTAATACTACTACTTAAAAAGTAAATTTATCATTCATTCAAGACACTCACATACATACAGGACAGCGTATTGACTTGGATAAAAATTATGTAATATGAACCCTCTAACTACAATTTTATAAACATTTATTATACCTATTGAAAAAAAAGAAACGAAGCATATGGTATGAATGGTATGGTATGGTTTCAAGCATATGGTATGAATTTAAAAAAAAAAATAATTATTTATATTTTACAAAATTATTACTGAACGAAGAAAGAGAAAAACTTTATATGAGGATTCAAATGAGTATTTTCTCATATATGAAACTTTTAAGTAAATTTTCGAGTTAATATACGAGTCCTGTCTCGTAGTTAATGGCGAGCGTTAATATCTCACTAAATATCAATGCACCCTTTTGTGGTGTCCAAAACAATTGTCTTTACTCGTTTTTTCATATGTACACATGACATTAGATTACTGATCGTAACCGATACATAGTCTATTTGTAGATATACTTATTAATATATTTATATTTTTCTCACTTTTGGATTAGAAGGGGGAAAAGTTTGCCCTTATTCTTATGGCGACTATTTTCCTTCTTTGGTCATTTAACTTGAGGTACTAGTTTCTTGACCAGGTTTGAACCGTTATCGCCTTATATCACGAACTAAACCCACTTATTATTAAATCCGCATAACTCGAGGAAAAAGGAAACTAGTGAACGAGAATTTTTCAAGTCCAGAAAGATCTTCGTCGATGAGGACATGATTTTAAAGGTGAAAGCACTGGTTAAGTTTTAGGAGTTGTACAGGAGGGTGGGAATCAAATGTAATTTATACAGTAGGATTTCAGTTCACTGGTCTGAGGATAGATCTGGTAATAACTTAGGGTTATGTTGACCTGCCTTAGACCCATGCAACACGCGGTTATGTTAGTTATTACAGAGGTTATTAAGAAATATCACACAAATTAAAAATAATATATAACATGCGGCGGTATTTTTAACATTTACACTTCATATTTATCGGATATTCCACGACCGTGGCAACCAAGAACCGTTCGGGGTAAGGTACCAAGACCCTTTTCACTTATATTCATTTACTCAATTCAATATTATATTTTTATTTCAATAATATATTCACATTCAATATATATATCAAATTTTTATAGTTGCAACACTTTACACTTTACATCCGATATATCATATATATATAAATTCAATTTATTTCCCGCGCAGAAAGATAAAATTCATAATTCTAGATATTCGGTTTAAAACAGTGGACATTCAATGTGCAAGGTAGGCACGCAAACAAAAATAATATAGTTATAAATGTAACTAAAGATACAGACAACACTTTTTGGCCCAGATAACTATAACAACATATACATTCAGAGTTACTAGTGGAAACAAATGTGGGAATAGCTACCAACTTGACGAAGATTCTAATTATACAAAGATAAAAGGAAATACAAGAAAAATTTAATCATAGATCGAACCATCGCTCGCTCCTTCCACCCGTCAATATAGGCAAAATTGGTTGCCCTACTAAATAAGTAGCTTAAAATAAAGTATCTCCCACGCAACAGTAAGTCTGTGCCCTTAAGGGGATTTTCCCAAAGGCAGAAGCTTTAGGGAAATCCCTCTCCTCGCTGTAATCCGACTGAGAAATTGGAGACTCCGGAACTACCGAGAATCAACATGGTTTTCTAATTTACGATTTCTAAAAATAAAAAAAAAATATCCGACCCCTCAGAAACTGAGAAGAGTTTCGAGGAAGGTATGGAAAACTAGACTAAAGTCAATGAAAAAGAAGAAATCTTAATTTGGAATTTGCGAAAATAAAAAATAAATTAATTAAATTTTGTACTGGCGAGTTAATAAAGCTAAAACATCATCAGCCGCTACCAGTACGCAAAGTTTCAACTAATTTCAAAACACTAAGTCTACTAGAAGCAGAAGAAATGAAAATTCATAGACATTGGGGATTTTCTGACGCCCTGGCACGGTATTACTATAGTTTACTGTAATTGATTTACTAGATTATTTGATCCTCGGCACCATATACTTTAGGTATATCAAGGACTGTTTAAAACAGTCATACCATATAATCACAACTTATACGCCACTACAGAAATTAATCACGCACTGACCAATACACGAGGCATCACACGAACCTATACCTTCTTACAACAAAAGCCATACTATATTCCACTTTACAGCTCAAGAATTGCATATAGGGTCAAAAAAATAGCAATATTATCAACGATAATATTAAGTCAAGACGTTTATATTCAGATGGTAAAAATGAGGTTTATTCTACAGCAGGAATAAGAAATCAATTAGCATCGTAACCTGCGAACGGAAAAATAGCATCATATATTCTAACTTCTGCTTAATAATGAACGCAAAGTTTAGTTTTGTTAATATTTTAATTACTGTATTATGTAGAACATTGTAATTTTCAGGAACGTTGAATTTTAAATTAATTTGTCTAACTATTTGTTTATATAGGCCAGAAATAATATTTACGTGTAGTTAATTGTAAAAGAAGGGTCAATTTCGTATAAACTAAATCACTAAGACATTCGAGTAATAGAAATACGAGCAGCGGATGATACTGAATTTGGACAAAGTGGCGCTATTGGTATATAAACAACCTATGCACGACTGAATATACCTTTGTACACTACACATCACGATACGGAATAACTGTGAATTTTCATTATGAATCAAAATATTTCTCAAGACGGACTAGAGATGAAGAATAAGAAAAAACAATACACTGTCCATAGTTAAATATGTCATACTTCTCACTCACTCACTACTTCTACACATATACATGCTACGTTCCATGTAAACTAAGAAAGTAAATACTGATACATATAACTATACATGCTAATACGTGAACCAAATAATATCATTTGAATTTCCTAATCGACTCTATAAACTGAAGAGGAGGGAAAAGAGATGCTCAGAGCCACATAGCCCTTCTGCAAACTAAATCATGTTTTCCAATTTCTGTGTTAAAACTATTGCAAGGATATATCAAAACGGCTAATTGTAGGGTGTCCCTATTCTGAAGGGAATAGGACCCTAAAAAATTTGTTTAACCCATTTTCGTTCGAAGCTTGCTCAACTTAAGAGTGAATGAGAGTCCCTTTCTTCGTTTACACTGCCATGATGAAAATTACCCTAGTTATCAGCATATCGCATTCTACTAATTATTTAAAAAATACACTTACTACATACACAAACTGAAACTATATATGTGGACAGGTCGCTGCAACCCTAAACTAAAATTTTGGAGGTTAAAGGAGGAGATTTTTAAGAAACACTAATGACAAAATCTGCATTTGAAAACCCACACTTTTATGAATCCTGTCCATCACTATCGGTAGATGACATCATGGCGTCTGTCGAGCTGACTTCTATATTTCACTGTTTTATGAAATTACTGATGAGCGTTTGCTATCTCAGGCTCTCTGTCTGCTTCCAACCATTTAATTTCTTAAATAGAGCTAATTTTACCTGAATTAACTGCCTGTTTTTGCTATAAAATCACCAAAATATCCACAGCAAACCAACGAAGTTGTAGCTCAGATAGTCGTAAGTTCTAGAATGATCATTCTCGTGCCTTGATACCATAGCGTCAGAAAATAGTTTAATCAGAACAAAGGGTTTTGGCGGTGGAAAATTATAAAACGAATAGAAAACGGTAAAAACCTGATACAATCAGATCTTGGAAGGATATGGGCATCTCAGAAGGACGAAGGGGATCTAAATTATTTTGCCAAAAATTAGATTGGTGGTTAATTCCGAGAATTTCTGCCCAATAACAGGCCTATGCTTTTGTATAGCGTTAAGATAATGGTTTTAATATTTATCCATTTGAAATACCTATATACAAGATATTATCATGTAAAAATGTACAAATAAAGATATTATTCCCCAAAAATATAATCTCTACTAAATTATTTCAAGCTTCCCCATTAATTTTGAGTTGAGTAATAATCGAATAAATATATTATGTAAACCGAAAATATATTTTGAAAAAAATTGTATGGTACAGCACGTGTAAAAAATAGTGGACGCCTCCCAACAAAAATTTCATTACACAAATTGTAATGGTACATTACACAGTGACACTTCTGATGCCGTTCAAATCCAAATTCAGCCCCGCAATTTGGAATGTGGAAGATATATAAAAATGTTTGAACTTGACCGATAGTACCAAATTTATAGTTTTCAAGATCGCAGAGACGAACAGTGACACTTCGGATGCCGTTTAAATCCAAATTATGAGCTCCCTCGTTGCTAAGCGGTTAGCGTACGCGTCTTTGACGTGTTAGACCCAGGTTGGATTCCCGGTGGAAGCTCATGTGTTTCGGAACTCACGTTAAGCTGAAGGTCCACGTCTCATAATGCCTCGTTGCTGAATGGGACACTTAACTAAAATCGAGTCAAACCCAAATTCAGCCCCCCACCCAAAGATTACACTGTTCAACAACGAAAATGTAAATTGAACAAAATCAGCTAATTCTTATTGATTTTGTGGTGCTGATCACGAATTTGAAAGTTATTTTCGAATATTAGCTCTACTTTTCGTTTTACAGGCATGTCTAATAATAACGCTTTAAAAATAAATATATTCGCTTCGTTTGGGGTAAAATGTTACACTGATCCGGCAACACTGGAGAAACTATATGAACGCTTGGTTTCATTGTGTTCCTTATCTCAGTAGTGTACTGCTATTGTTAGAAAAGACAGGTTTAGTGCAGTTATCAGCGTTTTGGGTGTGACGTTTGTGTAGTGCAGGACATAAAAATACAACTACAAGTACGCAAAAATACTGGTATTTCAAATGCATATTTTTAAATAGTTGTCGGAACTATTTCAAGTGACATTTTGAGGATTTCAATAATTAAAAATGCCGCGAAATTGTGTAAACAGTGCGGATAGCTTCTGCTACGTGTGTGGGGAAGTGACATTTTCCTCACAAAAGCAGACTATAACACCACTAATAAGAAAAGCCTATCAATATTACTTTGGTTGTAAAATTGGAGACCAAGATAAATCTTGGGCACCCTACATTGTGTGTAACACTTGTGCCAGCAATCTAAGAAATTGGATTAATGGGAAGGGGCGCTCAATGCCTTTTGCAGTGCCCATGATTTGGAGGGAGCCAAGCGACCACATCAGAGACTGTTATTTTTGTATGGTTCCTTCCGTCAAGAAGGGAATTTCCACGAAGAAGAAGAGGGCCTTGATCTATCCTAACATTCCTTCTGCAATGCGCCCTGTTCCACATGGAGAAGGACTACCTGTTCCTGACCCACCTAAAGAATACGATCTTTTTTCTAATGATAATCAAGAAGTTGAAGCTCCTGAATCAAGTACTTCGAAGGACCCTACGTTTGTTGTAGAAGAACCTCCATGTGAACAACATAGACTTACTCAAGAGGAACTAAGTGATCTAATCAGAGACTTGGACCTAGCGAAAAGCAAAGCCGAAATTTTAGCGTCACGCTTAAAGCAATGGAATTTATTGCAGGAAAAAGTAAATATTTCAGTGTATCGAAATAGGGAGAAGATGTTCACTTCATTTTTTACTATGGAAGACACACTTGTGGCATGTACAGATGTAAATGGTCTCATGAGGGCACTTAAAATTAATTACGAACCTACGGAATGGAGGCTCTTTATAGATTCGTCCAAGGTGAGTTTAAAGCAGTGCTTTTACATATTGGAAATGAACTTCCTTCAATTCCTGTAGGTTACGCAGATCATATGAAGGAATCTTATGAAAACCTGAAACGTTTACTTCAAGCCATTAAATATTACGATTCAGTGGCTCATTTGTGGTGACCTTAAAGTAATAGCACTGTTGCTAGGTATGCAGTTAGGGTATACAAAGTATTGTTGCTTTATATGTGAATGGGACAGTAGAGATCGTGGATCTCATTACCGCAAAAGTGATTGGAGTACCAGAGAAACTCTTCAGCCGGGAGTGAAAAATGTGCAGCGTGAACCACTGGTAGATCGTAACCGAATTTTGCTTCCCCCTCTACATAATAAATTAGGTGTTATGAAAAGTTTTGTTAAGAGCATGAACCAAGAGGATGAGGCCTATAAGTACCTAAGAGGACAATTCCCTCGATTAAGTTATGCCAAAGTTAAAGAGGGTGTTTTCATAGGGCCACAGATTAGGCAAATATTCAAAGATCACAAGTTCGACGAAATTCTCCAAGGTGAGGAGACAGCTGCGTGGGAAAGCTTGAAGAGTGTTTGTTCACAGTTCTTGGGAAGACACCGAGCAACAAATTACAAACAACTGGTAGCAAAGTTGTTATTGTGCTACGAAAATCTTGGTTGCAATATGTCTCTGAAACTCCACTTTCTTCACTCACATCTAGACTTCTTTCCCGAAGATTGTGGAGCAGTAAGTGACGAACATGGTGAGCGTTTCCATCAAGATATTGCAGCCATGGAGAAGAGATATGAGGGAAGTGGAGTTCTAACATATTGGCCGACTACTGTTGGACTATTGCAAGGGATGCTCCAGATGTAACCTACAAAAGGCAAGCCAAGCGAAAACGCTCAAAATAAAATAAACATAATCCTGTACAAGGGATCACTTGAAACTTTTGTCTACATTGCAGTGTAGTTCTTGCACAAAAAGGTATTTGTACATATTTTTTAAGTTTTGAATTAATACTGATTTTTATTACGGAATTGTTAATGTTTAACTTGACCACGGTTACTTTATTTTCTGTATCGCTGTGAAACTGGTATTTGCGCAATTTTGAAAGCTATAGGTTAGGGTACTTCTTAACTCCCCAGCCTATCACATCACAGTGAAATGGATAAAAAAAGTGAAATGTGGGTTTTTACAAGAATTTTGCTTAAATATTCTATAAATATTAATACATTTGTATATATACAGCTACTGTTGTACAAGGGCGTTTTTTTCACAACCTGAGCTAAGAAAATTCTTCTATTTTCATTTCCTTTCATATTATGCTTAAATGAATGTAAAAATCGCAATTTCAAAGAATTTACGTACTTTCGATCAAAATTTGTTGCACATTGTGTCGAATCCATAGTTTTTGTGGTTTCCTGAGGTGAACAATGATACTTCCAAAGTTTAAAACTGAATTCAGCCCCGCAATTAGGGAGAGGAGGATTGGAAGATACATAAAAATAATCGAAAATGACCGACCTTAGTGTCCAATCCATAGTTTTTGGGGTCGTTGAGATGAACAGTGACACTTCTGCTGCTGTTTAAATCTAAATTGAGCCCCGCAACTTGGGGGTGGGGGAGAGATATATAAAGTTGATCGAAAATGACCAATATTAATGTGGATAATTTTCGGGGTCCCTGAGATGAAAAGTGAAACTTTCGATGCACTTTAAATCCAAATTCAACCCTTTACACTTTATGTCGAAAATGAAACTATTTTCCCCGTGTGAAGAACGGGTTTTCTGATACTAGTCTATAATAAAGAATAAATCTTAAATTTTATTTTTTGTTCAAATAATATACAGGGTGTTTCAAAACAACATCGACAACGTTTGGGAGGTGATTCCTGACACCAAGGTAAGACAAAAAGTATTGACCAACCAGAGTGCACAAATGCTTCCTTTCGGAGTTATAGGCTGACGAAAACATGAAAAATTTAACTTTATAGGTTCATAGCTCCAAAACTATGGGACCTACCGTAGTCGGGTCACGACTTAATTTAGGAACTAATTTGTGCCCTGTCTAAAAATCCATGTTTCAGAATCCTAAGGTATTCAAAAGCATTTTTTATAGAGGGAGTTTGAGTACAAACATGTAATTAGTACTAGTCTCCAACTACCTCTATAAAAGTTGTTGCGGAGGTACCGCTGGATACTAAAATAGGTATTTTTGGATAGTGCACATACTAAGTGAAGTCCTGACCCGACAACGGTCGCTCCCATAGTTTTGGAGCTACCTTTAAAGTTGAATTTTTCATGTTTTCCGCAACCTATAACTCCGAAAGGAAGCATTTGTGCACCCAGGTTGGTCTATAATTTTTGTCTTATCTTGGTGTCAGGAATCCCCTCCCAAACGTTGTCGGTGTTGTTTTGAAACACCCTATAGTGAATTTATATTATTTAATACAGTATATATATTACCTAGTTTTCTCGTCACAACGGTAGTGGCAAGAAGGAGCTGAGACAACTGGTTATTAAAATTTAACGTAATCTAAGCATTCGCTTCTCTATGCCCCACTAGACCTCCAATTAGGGGGGCTTCCTCCTAAATTTTGTATAACCCTATATTTCCATTCGGAATAGCTATGTACTGCTGCTTGCAGTAGTACTCTGTCGCACAAATGACTAACTTTGGCATCCCCATTTCGGAATATCACGCTACGCTACTGATAATATATGTATTTTCATTTAATAGAAGAAAATCAAATGTAAAAGTTAGTAATAATACGAATGCAAATAAAGAAGTAAAGATAATTTATAGATTACGCTGTAACCAGACGAAAGAACTGTTAACACTACCTCATGTTGACTTTTATTTTGCCAGTTCCTCTGCGTTTCGTTCTCAGCGTAATTCATAAATTGCGTTTACATTTTTATTTACCCTCGTACATATTGAAAATGTTAAAATAAAAAAGAATGTCAGTAACGAGTCCACTGACACTACTGCCACTTCTATCTACACTAACACCACTGAAATTTTCTTCGTCACTCCTCATTGTTTGCAAAATGCACTCAACAATGCAGTCATAAACAACAAATCCGTCAAAAAAAAAAAAAAAAAAAAAAACTAAGGAACAGCTGCCTCGTAGCGTTAACACTGAAAAATACATGGGAGTATTATGTGACTAATATACTGCTCCCCGATGTTAAATAAAAAATCCGAAACAAAAGACGGCTGAATTGCTTGTAAATATTTGCTCCGTGCACTTTTATTTATCACGACACAATATTTCGGGTTAATCCAGATAAGAACGTAACAAAAATATGATGATCGTAATAACTCGGGTTAATCCAATTTTACGTCCAGTATTATCCCGGGTTAGTCCAGTATTATCCCTAAACGTAAATATTCGGGTTAATCTGGGAAGCGGTTAATGGAACTTTAACATAGTTAATTGATTTGGTGAAATAAATGGCAGTACAAAGTAACTTTGGAGAAATAACCTTCATTATCATTTAAAAAATATATGCACTATTCTTATTTTAAAATTTTATGCACTCCCTAAAAAGTCATCGAGTACCTCAGGATGAATACTGCTGTTCTAAATCATCTTATTTGATTATTTTCCACTTCCTGGCCAACTCTTTACAACTAATTTAATCAGTGATAATCGTTTCTATTTACTTTTACCTTACTTTTGATATATTTAGTTATGGCTAATAAGTAGAGCAACCCACATTATGCTTTGTTTTTTGTTTAATTATGCTTTTTTTCAAATTATGCTTTATTATATTTTATTGCTAATTTCAATCATTGTTTTACATTAATCCTGTATAACGCATAATATTTACTATACATTAAATATTCTAAATATCTTGATCTATTTATTAATATTTTATGCAACCAGTTCCTTTCATATTTAATGAACTTTCTACTTAATGCACTGTAAAGAGATATGGTTTGCTCGAATCAGTTTTTAATCAGTTGTGTGCGCCTTAGACGTGCATATATACAGAAGGGGAAAGTAAAAGATGTCACCAAAAAGTGTGCTCAAGTTCAAGAGGTACACATAACAATATCGTGTGGAATTCTGTACTATTTATTGTTGGCTGAAAGTTTTCTTCTACTTTTTCTTTTTTTTCTGTATATCAAAGGATTGCACCGAAAAGTTTACAGGAATAAAAATAAGCTTTTCATTGTTGCGTTGTTATGTTCTCAATAATTTTGTAATGTGAATATTGGTTTTAAAAATGTTAATAATGTATGTTATACCGGTACTTGCAGTTAAACAGAATTTTCCAAGAATTGTGCTATATATTTTAAATTATGCTTTATTTTCTAAAATTATGCTTTATTGAAGGTGACCAGAACTTTTACTTTCAAAAACGGGACACATACGAATCGGCGACGGGGAAGGGGGGGGTGACTTCCACATTGCATTTCGGGACTCAGCAGTGTTTTCAATTTACAAAATACACAAGTAAAAATGATAACACAGCGTTTCTAACTTAAGTACTACCCAAAAATACTTTTAACCCTAGAATGACAAGCATTCGTAAATTTTACGACGCGCGTTAAACTTTTGGCCTGTACTAATTAATTGTTGCGTTGACAACTCTGACATTCCGGCTATTCCCGCCCCGTGCTGTCTCAAGGTCAGTGTGGTGGCGGGTTCCGCTAGAGTCCGTTCCTTACCATTGATCTGAGGGCGTAGTCGTGAAAATTACGAATGCTTGCCAGTAGTGTTACTTTTTCTTAACTATTTTTTTTATTTGGTTTTGGTGGTTGTGCGGTGAAAACGTTTTAAATGTCCCATATTTTTAGGCAGGAGATGGCGTTAAGTTCATCTGAAATAGCCAAATTGTTAGACGATGAGTCTCCAATAACATCTTGTGATGAATCCGATTAAAGTGGCAGTGAATTACATCATGATAACATTTTGACTTATTCTGGGTCAGATGATTATGAACCGTCGTCAGATGAATTGATATCTGACGATGGTTTTGAAGATACTTGGCCAAAAAGGAAAAAAAAGGGGTGTCGATGCACTCGAGCAGATGTGCAGCACAACATCATGTTCAAGAAAGACAAAGCGATGGCCGCTTTGTGTGTTCTTTGGCATGCTAAACATTGCTGGCATAAATTCCTGGGTCATTTGAAATGAGATTTTGAGAACAAAGAAGGAAAAATTAGTATAAAGAGAGAGATTTCTCTGTGAGCTCCACACCCAGCTACTAACTCCCTGGCTGGAGCGGAGGCGGAACTTCCCAACAATCCAACGGTCCATTAGGACAATGATAACCAACGTTCTGCGCCTTCCAGAAGAGATCCCTACTATTCCCCGGCAAGAAAACAAAAGGACAATATGCAAGATTTGTCCTTATCAAAAAAGACGCATCACTGCAAGCTATTGTGATCAATGCCGACAGCCGTTTTGCGCCGAGCATCGAGGTATAATGTGTGTCGTATGCACGGAAGAAATTTAAATTTCAAATGTAGACTTTGCGTACTCTGTTTCCAAGTTATATCACTAATTTATGTCTAAGAGTTAGTATTATTACTCTAGTTAGTAATTTTGAGCAAATTACGCATAATTTGTCAAGTTAAACATATATTTAGTTTACATATATTTTCTTTTACATTTTTCTTTATCATTATGTAATACATTCTTATATTGCAATATTTGTATAATGTATTCTTTTACTTAGGTCATATAGCAACGGTATCTCATTGAGTACTAAATAAACTTTCAGAATATGTATAAAATATTTAGTTTTTTTTTCATAACCTTACCCAAATGTGACTTTATAATATAGTCGTAATATTTACTAATGCTTGCCAATAGTGCTTCCCTTAACATGCTTGCCATTCTAGGGTTAACTACTTGAACGCTCAGAATTCCCACTCAATTTCTAATTGAACCACAGAACACTCAATTCTCATTTGAATATTCAGAAGTTCTAGGCACGGCTGAACCTTCCCAATGAGTGTTGGTACGGAAGAGTGTAGAATTAGCATTGACCATTTATATTTTGAATAATAATTACGGGACACCTGGGTCATGTTTGCTTAAAAACGGGACATTTAGGCGTCCCGTTTGAGAATCAGAAAAAACGGGACATCGGTTGAAAATAAGGGACTGTCCCGGCTAAAACGGGACGTCTGGTCACCTTGGCTTTATTATGCTTTTAAAATTAGTTTCTTCTTTACCTTCAGACAACCACAACCATGTTCAAGGTACCAAACATATGTGTAAATTGCTTTTATACTTTTGGGTTGCTCTGCTAATAAGTAATACGAACAACTAGAGAATCCTAGTAGAAATAACGGTCCTACTTTCTAATCAGAATTTTAACATTCAAGGTAGTTCTTAGGTCTTGAGGAGCAGTGGAATAATATTATTTTTTGTTTCTATTTCAGGATGGGTTAGGATTTGAAATCGCGTATTCACCTGACTTGTCATTCGATGGAAACGCACGATTAGACAGACTGAAACTGTTTAATTTTCCATCAAACCCAAAACCAGTTAGCGTAAGACTCAATAACCAAAGATGGCGCTCAGGAGATTGGTATTACAACAAAAATTCTAAGGTAAGCAAGTAATGCTTTGACTAATACGTTCGGTGGAGCAGTTATCATATGACTTGCTCAACGAATCATTAAGGTGGATCACTAGGTGTTCTCGGTGCTATGCTAAACACTGCTTGAATAGTGCAGCGTTGCCAGGTAGTGTCGAGTGTTTACTGGAGCCAGATAATAAATGAAGTAATCATGGATTTCTGCTTGGATACTTACTGGAAAAATTAGTTTTCGACCCTTACCGCAATTCACAGCTAAGTTCCGCTTCTGGAACTGCAACGCTAGAACCCTGGAATTTAATTTACAAATTTGGCAACAAACGCATTATGGCGTTCTGCGCCAGTTTCTTCTCAAAATCTATTTCCTTAAATGTAAATTAATATTTAAATAAAATGTGAAACATAACATGAAAAACGATCAAACAATATATCTATTTCGTAGTAAGATCGTTACTTTAAAATACTTTTCATAAAACTGAGAACCTCTAGTAAGAAGTAACACTTTGTGTCATCTTGTGTGTTCATTGTAAAACGAATCAAATATTTTCTTTTGTTTGATATCTTTTTCGATATCAGAAGACGCAACCAAATGAATCAGTGTCTTGTATTGTAGCTCAAACGTAACTCTATCTTATAGTACAATGATTGTAATATGTAACGTTTCATTGAGCAATAATTAAGGGAATTGGCTAAAATATGTACTGACTTTCGGGTGGTGATCCACCGTAGAGGAATTTTTTGGCTCCTAGTCTTCAGCAAACGAGGCATAGGGAAATATATCATATGATTATTGATATCTCTATATGTCTTTTCGCGCGCGATTGAACGTGCATAATCATTGATTGTTCTAGGCTGTTTACAGATATTATATATAAAAGTAAAGTGAAATTCCCTCCTCTCTTGTCTAGCGTAGCGAGTGACGCTGTTAACAGCAATGCAATGCTGATATCGCCTGATTTAAACCGTGAGCAGCAGTTAAAATAGGTCAAACATACAATAGAAAAGCCCTTTCATTGCAAAAGCTGTCGAAATTTAATTCAAAATAATGAAAATCAAAATGAGAAAGTCACTTAGACATAAAGACATTAGTGATTTAATAAAGTTTTAGATAGCACAAAACTAAAAAAAAAAAGAAAAAAAAGAAATACAATTATAGGCTACATAGCTTCCCCGTTGCTAAATGGTCAGCATAACGCGTGTGGGTTGAACCAATCGTTAAGGTGTAGGTCCACGTCTCATTTACCTACGGCGCTGAGACATTAACTCTTAACATCAGTACAGCACAATTCAAGGCGGGTAATTTGGGGGAACCAATATCACAGTCATGATGCAACAGAAACAAACATTTTGAAAATTACATGCGATAAGCAAGAAAATATTCTTTTGACAACACACTATAATCGCTTATAAATTTGTTTCAAAGAAAGGTCTGTTTTTGGAGGTATTTTTTAAAGGCCGTACCTGGGATGTATATGGAAATATATAGCGTGTTCCCACCTAATATTTTTATAGTGATGCGTAAACATACCTTGAATTTACAAAAGTACGAACATATGTGGGTATATATGCTATATTTTTAAAACGATCGAGCGTGTACCTACCAAACATTCTAACATTATTACCGTCTGTACTAACTGCTAAGTTGAAATTATTTTATGTCACGAAAATCATGATATTTTCGTCACTTTTCAAGGAAGGTCATTTTTCTTGGAATTCCAGACTGTAGTCGAAAATTGATACTTTCCCTGAGTAATCAGGGCGAAGGAACGAAAATCAACTTCAATTGAAAATACGAAATGGACATAAGTATGCAAATACAACCTGACAAAATATGAAATTGAAGTCTTAATTTCGTGCTTTCTTCTACAACTATTAAAAACATCTATGTTTATTCTTGCTTGTTTCGAATGCTCAGTAACTTTCCTTAACCAAAGGTCACATTCAGTACCTAACTTCGTAAAATTCTGTGTGGGAGAACGGGATACAAAAAATACAAAAAAGTTATTATAACTGGTAAACTGTTATGGAATGTACCTGCAGCTGTTCGTCTGGGGTAGTATGTTTTCACATCAGTTCTAACGTCGTATCGTCTTCAGAGGTTGATCAAGCCATTGCTGATAGTCAAGTTGAACAGTTCGTATTGATCCAGTAAATCTTTATTTTTTTATTCTATTTTGTTATTATTTTTTTGCCATTGTGTCATAATTTGCTTCAGCCTCTTCACCATTTTGACACACTCAGGATTCAAATTCAGGGGATTTGCTGAGATCCGTGATTTTCGACGCTTACTAAAGCGAGAGCTGCTACAGAAATAACAAAATTTCTTGCAATTGCAGTTACTCAATCTTGCTAACGAGCAAGTTCAATTACATTTCAGTGTAAAGTAGAAACTAACATCTCCGGAAATCGGTTTATAGCCAGATACGCATAAACAAAATTTTGATTTGGGTGGAACGAAGACAAAGTTCAGCACTTTATCCTTTCTCAAGATCTTTGACTGTGAATTGCCAATTTATTTGACTTGAAATATTCTAATTTTTCTTTTGTCTATAGTCAAGAAAATCTTAAGGGCACTTTCCACTAACAAAATACTGAGAACTTCTCACCCTATTTTATCTCCTACATCATCACTTCTGGCATCTAAACATAAAGTGTGTCAATCTTAATTAGATAGCAGACAGTCGCAGATTAGCACCTACGGTGAATTGGTTGGAGCTTAGGGTGGCATGCAGCCTAGGACTTGCATATTTGGCACAGCCTCTTGATATATCACAGAGAAATTAATTTATTGTACTCGCGATTTCCCATGTGGGTGTTTCTGCATTGTAGATTATCTGGATTGTTTCTGGATTTTTCTATATTGCTGGGTCCATTGTCGATGGCAATTTGGTCTTTGTAATTTATTACACAAATGCTGCAATTTTTGGAAGGTGGGAGGAGAGGGAGGAGAATGGAAGTCCGAAAATAATGCCTAGGACGCCAGAGTGTATTAATTCGATCTTGACAACGGTGATGTGTCACTTTCTGAAATGTTATCATCCATACGACATTTATAATGATAAAAACGGACCAATTTTAGTTCTGGACGGGATTGTCTAATTCCTTGTCAGGTATGCTTATGTTCGTTCCATGTTCACATTCTCAACCCTCTACTCTTATTTTCATAACAATTATTGTTTCAGTGTTTTGCTCTTCTTCAGGATTGTCCAACTTTTACGTTGTGTTTCCCTCAATGAAATCAATACCTCCTTACGCTGCGGTTCTAGCCTTCAGAACATCCTTTTAGCATTGATCGAAACGTGGTCTATTAACTTTTAGTAACTGTTCGATTCAAATGTATCAATAAACTTTCCTTGTAACCCTTAAAATATGAGACGGATATGTTGTTATGAACTATTTTATCTTTCAGCACCCCTGCTTACTTTCAACAATCTCTCCCCAAACAACACATTATTGTTCAGGCTAAAGAGAGAGAGAATAGTTTAACTCAGGAAATTATTGCAAAAGACCTTTGTATGACCTTCTTTAAATGGAAAAACTGCAAACTCATCTTTATTTCACAAGCATCGTAGTCTATCAGCAGTTAGATTTTGATATATATGACTTTGAGAAGGACTCCGGTCGAAGGCAGAATAAATACGTAGTTTTGTTGTAACGCTCTACAAGAAAATGAATCTGCACAAGAATTTACAGAGATTGATACGTTTCCAGTGGAAAAAATTGAAGTTGTTACTTTAATATTTTATCCCACTATCGATGCTCGACATAATGGTAACCGTACGGGTCATTTGACAAAATTGCCGTTTTCGCTGAAGCAGGGATATATTGTCCCACTCCTGATTGCAGCATCTCCAATTACCATACTTCAGAAGAAGGCCAGTGATGTTTTGGTCATGTGACTTGAAGCTTTGTCCTGGTGTACTTTTGCACGATCCATATCGTCGCTGTGTAAGTTGAAGATACAACATGTTGTTGATAATAAGCCGCACTGACTTTCATATTTCTTCACTGTTGCAAACCTTGAGCTTCCCTCTGTCGCAGAAATCATAACAACCATAAGAACTTTCGAGAAATTTTCTTTGCAATGATGCACAAAGAACTGTCTAGGTGATGGCTCGAGCTCTTCCAACCACTATACGTCCATATTTCGCCCATTGTCACATCAAATTTCAGGCAGTCAAAAGCTAAGTGGATTTCGTACTTCGCTTTGCTCTTCCTGATTTGCTCCGCGATTCACCGTGGTGTTAGCACATTCACGGCTGAGCTTGAAGACAGTTTGCAAACTCTATTTATAATAGGTTGCATGATTCACTAATTATTTATGCAACATATGTGTTGCTCTCTGAAACCCTGTCTTGCCTGCAAGTTGTTCCAGCGGAAACGGTTTTGCTCTGTAGAGCTTCTGGAAAGAAAATGAGTACTCAATTCTTGTTAAAATGACTGTGCATATAAGATTATTGTAACGCTTAGATTATAATAATTATTTAAAGTAGATATATCTCAAAAGCAAAAATTCGTTTGAACGTTAACCTTTAACATTAATTTTATCTACTTGTATTTATGATGTTATCTATCTGTCTAATGTAAATATTAAAGATAATGAAGTATAATATGACGGATTAGCCTAAAAAATCAATAAATGTTTAATTAATTCTAGACTTTGGAAGCATTTGATTTAGACATCCCATTGACACGAAATTTCAAACTGGAAGTGAAAGCAAGACAAAATGAAGGGAGAGTAGAATGTCCGGTGTCATGGAACCGTAAGTATTATTACTGAATTATTATAGGCTGTATTCAATTTTAGATACATATATTTCTATTTTTATACGAGGTATCGAATTTTTTTTATCTAATAGTTAATTACGTCATTACAATTTGGCCGTATGTAGAGTTTGAGTACATTTGAGGTCAACATTCCTTGATATACAGCCAGCAACATTAATTATAGCTTGATTCAAGGCATATTTTTACTATTCTAACTTTGAGCAAAACATAATGGGATTTTTTCGTAGATATGGATTTTTATAAAACATTGTACGCGAATGGCAGTGTAGCTTGAAAGATATGTAAAGTCAACTTTAATATTAAAAGATCTTTCAATAATTTTTAAAACAATAAATTTTCCATACTTATCAGCATTATGAAGCAATTAAATATTTACTTGAATGAAGATGATAACTTTAACCTGGAAAGACTAGGGATTGCACTCAATTGAAAGCAACGAGATTTCATGAAAGGCTCATCATAGGTCTCCGTGGATAATATAAGCAAGGAAATTGATTAAATAACAAAATTTTGCTCTTTAACTACATATATAAGGCACGCCCAACTGAAAGTGGGACTGAGGTTGGGGCTCCGTTATTCTCAGTGGTAGGACTTTGCGATTTCTCTTGTAGATGGCAGTGCGTCAGGAGAAATTTTACATACAGTGGATAGGGTTTCTGTTTTGTTGACAGGTAACGAAGGTGGCATGGATTCCTCCAAACAGGCTCAGCGCGCAGTAATCCAATTTTGTCAACAGGTGTTAGTGGAGTTGACATTTCCCGTCGAATGAAGGGTGTGAATGGGACTGAGTATATGTCAAGTACTGCAATGTTCAGATGGTGTGCGAGTTTCATCATGGATGTGTGAGTACAGCGAACATGCCACGACCAGGTCAAGCACATGTGATCATCACATATACTGCGCAAACAGATACTTGGATACCTTAACCAAACTGAAAACAGCCATTAAAACTCACAGACGTTAAGCAAAGGTTATATAGTCAAAAGGAATTATTCTGTTGCAGAATAATGCCTGCCCTCATGTGACACACGTGTACAAAGATCTCCTACAGCATTTCGGATGGGAAGTTCTCCAGCACCCGCTTATAGCCCTGGCCTGTCACCCTGTGATTTTCATGTGTTCGGGCCATTAAAAGAAACACTGAAGGGATGCCGGTTCACGGACAAGATGAGATCCGAGAAACAGTTGAGGAATGGTTCCGCACCCAACCCACGACTTTCTTCGCTGACGGTATCCATCGTCTCGTAGACCAATGAGACACCTGTCTCAGGCACCTAGATGATTATGTGTAGACAGTATTGTTACACAGATCTTATCCTCTATGGCGGGAGCTCATGTGGTTCGGATTCCACGTTAATCAGTAGGTCCACGTCTTATATAGCCTCGCTGCTGAAAGGGACGTTAAACTCAAAATCAAATCTTATCCCCTATGTAACACTTTTCAATTTATAATATACCTATGCATTAAAATTAAATAAACCTTTGCTTAAATGTATCAGTCCAACTTTCATTTGGGCATGCCTTATATAATTTCTGGTAGGAAAGTATTTAACAATGTAATATGATACGCATTGTTCACCTAGAACAACAACACCTTTCTTCTCTTTAAAGCATCACAACTTCCCAACTTTTAACGCCTTTTCCTGAGTCTCAAATCTGCCCTATTTTCCAAACCAGTTTGCAAAAGCCATTGTTGGAATCTTCACCAAAGTCTTATAATGTTATTATATACCTCATTTATGGTCCAAATTATGTTCCCTTTTGAAGATGATTTCAATAATGGTAAAACCCAAATGCTGCGTAACAAAAAAATTGCATTATATAAGCAGACTTCGGTGATTTATTTTTTCTAAAAGCACCTTGTACCATACGCCACGAATTGGCGTGTGTTTTGTAATTACCAGTTACTGGTAGCTGCAACAGTTTTCTTCGTACTTTTTCTCTCATGTGATGAAGAAAATTAAAGTTTATGATTCTCTTCTCAAATTATAAATATTATGGATCACATTCCCTATGACACTGTATGTCATTAACATGAATAAAGACTTTTTGAGAGATTCGTAAACATTAACATTCCGAACAAAATACTTCGTAAAGCACACGAAAAAATGTTTTATAAACATTTTATCTTAAAAGCGTTGTCCATATTTCTCTGCACTGTACTTTTGTAAGATAAGACATTTTGCTTTATACAAATATGCTACCAAATATTCTTTACTAATATTTGTTTAATTGTCTGTTGGTGCTAAATAGCAATTACATTAGTTGGTGTTTAGTGTAATCCACCGTTTGTTTTACAGTCCGTGGTCCAAACGGTACAATCAGTGAAGACGCTTGTTTGTCTGGTTGCGTATGGGACGCTGCCTCATCCACTTGCAATTTACCACCAAACGATCAATATGGTTATACAGCGTCATCACCTGAATCAATTGAGGACGGGCGACGACAAGCCCTTAATCTGTCAAAAGTTGGACCTAACTTGTATGGAGATGATTTGCAGGAAGTTCAGGTTCAATTGATTCTGTACGGAGACAACCTTGTAAGAATAAGAGTGAGTATTTACAGAACGACGTCGAAACTTCTGTGAATTTAGCTACTCTTAAAGATGTAAATTGCTTCTACGTTCTCTGCCTCTCACATGTAAGAGGTGCTTTCCAGTCTCTGAAACACACGTAAAGGATACAGTATTCTATACACAATTCTATCCTTTGTATATATATATATATATATATATATATATATAGTATGTGATCAAAAGTGTCCGGACACCCCAAAAACATGTTTTTCATATTAGGTGCAATGTGCTGCCACCTACTGCCAGGTACTCATTATCAGCGACCACAGTAGTCATTAGACATCGTGAGAAAGCGGAATGGGGCGCTCCGCGGAAACTCACGGACTTCGAACGTGGTCAGGTGATTGGGTGTCACTTGTGTCAGAAGTCTCTATGCGAGATTTCCACACTCCTAAACATCCCTAGATCCACTGTGTCTGATGTGATAGTGAAGTAGAAACGTGAAGGTACACGTACAGCACAAAACCGTACAGGCCGACCTCGTCTGTTAACTGACACAGACCGCCGACAGTTGAAGAGGGTCGTAAAGTGTAATAGGCAGACATCTATCCAAACCATCACACAGGAATTCCAAACTGCATCAGGATCCACTCCAAGTACTATGACAGTTAGGCGTGAGGTGAGAAAACTTGGATTTCATGGTCGAGCGGCTGCTCATAAGCCACACATCACGCAGGTACATGCCAAACGACGCAGGAGCGTAAACATTGGGCGAACAGTGGAAAAACGTTGTGTGGAGAGATGAATCACGGTACACAATGTGGCGATCCGATGGCAGGCTGTAGGTATAGCGAATGCCCGGTGAACGTCATCTGTCAGCGTGTGTAGTACCAATAGTAAAATTCGGAGATGGTGGTGTTATGGTATGGTGGTGTTTATCTAGGAGGGGGCTTGCACCCCTTGTTGTTTTGCGTGGCACTCTCACAACGCAGGCCTACATTGATGTTTTACGCACCTTCTTCCTTCCCACTGTTGAAGAGCAATTCTGGGATGGCGATTGCATCTTTCAACACGATCGAGCACCTGTTCATACTGCACGACCTGTGGCGGAGTGGTTGCACGACCATAACATTCCTGTAATGGACTGGCCTGCACAGAGTCCTGACTTGAATCCTTTAGAACATATTTGGGATGTTTTGAACGCCGACTTTGTGCCAGGCATCACCGACCTACATCGATACCTCTCCTCAGTTCAGTACTCCGTGAAAAATGGGTTGCCATTCTCCAAGAAACCTTCCAGCACCTGATTGAAAGTATGTCTGCGAGAGTGGAAGCTGTCATCAAGGCTAAGGGTGGGCCAACACCATATTGAATTCCAGGAGTACCGATGAAGGGCGCCACGAACTTGTAAGTCATTTTCAGCCAGGTGTCCGGATACTTTTGATCACATAGTATATATATTTCTCATTTAAGGTCAACCACATCATATGATTTTCAGAAATAATGGATATGGAAATGAAAGAATACCCTTTCATCAACTAAACTTCAAATTGCTCCCTCCAACACTTGTAGACATTTTCATTGCAACTCTGTTCAGAGTTTGTGATTTTCTAGTGAAACAATTATTGAATCATAACAATTTTCAATTAACTTTTCATCATAACTGTTCCATAGTATGAATGGTTGATAGTATAAATAATGCAATTCTTTGTGAAAAAATCTGTGGAGTCAGAGCTACTTGGTTTTGTTTCCGATAAAATTTTGGGAATGTTATGTCGACGATGGTTCAAAAAGATGGAAACAAAAAGGAAAAAGACCTAAATAAAAACCAAAGATATATGAGTAGAGGTATTGAGGGATATAATCCTAATAAGATGGTATAACTGTATAACTGAGGATGATGTTCTAAGGTAGCATTAACTCTTACAATTAAATTATGCTTTGTAAAGATAACCATACGACAGGTATTTGTAGCATATTTTAAACGTTCTATCTCAATGTCTTTTTCTAGAGAAATACATTCTTGTTGCTTTGGACTCACATAATTGTAACAGATGAAACAAGAACTAAAGAGATGATTACCTTTGGAATGTACGCTACTTGGCTCCATATCCAGTGCCCACGCAACCCAACATGACCGCAGGGCATCAAAGTTCTCTGGGATATTCAGGCTCACTGCAGAAACTTTACAAGGACAATGGCAACAGTGGTTTATCCAGAATTTTGAACTTAGGGGGGTATTCAAAAAATCTGGGGGATGCTTTTTTTTATAGTATTAGATATCCTTCCTGAGCCAGAGACAATTACCGTCGACTTTATCATGCTTGGTGTGACGTCGAGATTAAATCGTTGGCAATCGATTGATCAAACGTTTTGTGACGATCACCGCCGTGTAAAGGTTGATTTCTATTCAATCTTGCGTTGCGTGCTTTGCTTGAAAATTTATCTTGTCGAAAGTAAGTTGTTTTTATTCTATTGGCACTTAAGAACAAGAATTCAAAATATTTTAAAAACCAAACTAGCGAGATTTTTAATGGGTGTTCCCGTTGTGCCTGAAGGCCCTCCAGCACTTTGTAGAAAATATTTTAAATGATTTTATCTTTAGGCAAAACGGAATACCCGTTCTCCCTAATCTTTCGAGACGAGTAATTCTGTCCAGGGAGGGATTTCTTCAAGAGAATTTTTCTTTAGTATTGTAACAGATTCTGTAAGAAGAATAACTATTTCTTTAAGTTTGATCATAAATTTTAGATGTTATTCTGCTTGTTCTTGAAAAAAATGACTAGATACTGGCCTATTATTAACAGCGTTATTCACATCTATATCAGTAAAAATAAATGTGATTTTAAAAAAGCTACCTGCATAGAAATGTAAAATTGATTGACTCAGTTGCAAGAAAACCATTTGACATTGTAGCTGAAACGAAGATAAAACAAACTTACTTCGGTCTAGTATCAAATCATTTCACAACAAAATTTTATTCAGTTTTCCAGTAGTGCACCTCCAACATGTTAAGGCTTGCACTCAGGGGACGGCTTTAGGATCTTAATTTTGGTTTAAGCCCACTCCCTCGCGTATGGATACATATGCACATTTGATTGATTAATGACAATAGGAAATTACTTTTACAGTAGTGGTTGATGGTGTTTATTAAATAACTATTTACCATTAATATAAAAGTGGAAAATACATTTATTCTTTATTGTATCTTTTAGTGTTTATATATTTTCAGTTTTATATATTTTATATATTTTTGGGTAGGTCCGTGCCTACCCGCTAAAACCGCCACTGCTTGCAGTACGTAAAAGGTGCCACAGTTCACTGTCTCAAGACATGTTTGGCCATATATTAAGCAAACAGTGCAAAAGATGAGTAAGACGGCCCTTATCCCCGATTATCTGACCTTTTGATTTGATTGAAACTACAAAAAACATACAAGTATTTAAATATTGATATTGATATTTTATATTCATGCTATTTACATTGACAATATAAATATGAAAATAGAAGTACATATGATACAATTGCATACAGTATAGAATTATGTATATAAGAAATAAGCTGATAAGGTGATACCGAAAAAGGAGTTGTGATTTAAAAGACCAACATTCTAAGAGTCCCCTTATGCATCCTCTTGCATTGTTTGCTTAATATATGGCTAAAAATGTCTTGAGTATGTGAACTGCGGCACCTTTTACGTACTGCGACTCTTAGCATGTTAGAGATGAACTACTGAAAGAGTGAATAAAATCTTGATGTGTAACAATTTGATATTATACCGAATTAAGTTTATTTTATGTTCAGTTACAATGTCAAACGCGTTTCTTGCAACTGAGTCAATCAATTTTCCATTTACCCGCAGCTATTTTTAAAAAATTACAGTCGTCTTTACCAAATAGATGTGAATAACACTGCTGATAAAGAACTGTATCCTCGTCATTTTTCCGAGAAGAACAAAAGAATAACATCTTAAATTTATGATGAAACTTGAAGAAATAGTTTCTTTTCTTACAGCCTCTGTTAGAATTACCAAAGTGATTATTACGAAGCTGGACAAAATTCAAGAGGACAAACCTAAAGGAAAATATAGACAAAACGGACTAAATTGAAGCGACAGGATCATAGGAGCAGATTAATAAAATAATGATTATTTTTTCTTCAACTATTATGCATCTAAAATCTTATCTGAAATTCTTCACTTTACGGAAATAACATTTTTTAAAAATGCTGAAAACCCAATAAAAGACGTAACATTATTTTAGTGAGTATAGGTATATTTCACATTTTGATGTTTGCTTTAAAAAAAAATCTTGATCAGTATTTCAGAATTAAAATAAATATTCATACATTACTCAAAATAAGAGACTGCTATATGCTACCACACAAGAACGACTTTTTAAAAATCAAGCACCATCACAGTTACTTTTCCTAATTAAAATGAATGGTCTTACTGCAATATCCTAAACGTATTTGAAATACATTAAAGATATAATAAATAGGAATATCCAGAACTTTTCATATTGGTATGTGTGAAAGTAATTAAAGCTAATCTGTCCTTTTATTAAATATACTTACGCATTTTACTAGTTTTCAGCATTTTAAAAGAAAGAAAAAGTTATTTCAGTTGAAAAAATACAGATAACATTTTAGAATATAAGACAATTGAAGAGAAAAATAATCATATAGGGTGTGCATATATAATATATACTCCTATGATTTTGACCTTTGGATTTTATCCTCGTCAGAATTTTCCTTGCATTTTGACCGCTTGGATTTAGTTCCCGCGCTTGTTACTACAGCCATTTTATACATGAGTTTCGAACTGCATACCAACACGCTAGGAGTCAAGCTTTTCGGTTCTGCATTTCCCTAAAAATCTCCTCCTCGCATTCCTGTCTCCAAAGATTAGGCAGAATGGGAATTCCCATTCTGCCTCCAGGTAAGATCATTTAAAATATTTTGTACAAAGTCCCGGAGGGCTTTAGGCAGAGCGAGAATGAATCTTTTTAATATTGCACCACCTTAGTTCCGAAAATTTTAGGGGGGTGTCCAGGGGGATGCGGGGAGGGTGTTAGGGGCTGTAGATATATCACTGAATGGCAATATTCAGCATTTTTCTTAAATTTCAATGAGATATGCCTGACAAGGGGTAAGATTTGAATGCCCAAAAATATTTTTATGATTACCTCGCAAAGCATCCAGAAATGTCCCACAGGTATTCCTGTTTTGGGGACATAAACGGAAATCTGTATTTACATGGGACAAAAAGGGATATCCAGTAGATATCTCTTGGACGTCCAAAATACTTCCCTCTGCTCTGTAGGCGTATACTTGTATCTAACTCAATGCCTATCACAATAGAAAAATAGTTTTTGTGAGGGCCACAATGTTTTATCAGAAAAATAGATTAAGAACTTGAAGAACAAAGTGACCTTTCTACTTCAATGAGAAACTTTTATATTTTAGTGTTGTGTGTCTGTGAGTTATCCAACAATAGGGTTTTACCTAGATACTACTCATTACATAAATGTTACAGCATGATATCGTGAGTTCCAAGGTAAAGATACGTGTGACTTACGAGATCCACGCCGAAACTAGTGTGATTTTAATTTAATCTTTCTGACAGTTAATGTGAAAGGCCAAATTAAACTATTTTTCTTGTTATGGTAACACCATCTGTACAAGAAGAATGGATTATCACCTTAAAAAAAAAAAAAAAGGAGTGTGGTCGTATATGTAATATACTTTTCTAGACGTGTTTCCCGCACATGAAAAGATAGTACCCGAGCAGTATAGTCGATGATACGAAGGATAGGATCCTATAAAGAAGGTGATTTTGGAGTTTCAAGACAGTGTGGATTAATCGCCTTTGAAAATATGGTTACTGCAGTTTAGATAATTTCCCCTGTTTAGTAAAGTTTCAGACTTGGAGTGAGAATAGTATTACTATGCTTTAGAACATTATTTTCTTCTAACATTTTTTAAGAGCAGTTATAATGTTTATTTTTTAGTTCATTGATCCAAACGAAGACCGCTTTGAGGTGCCCATAGAGTTGAATCTTCCGAGTGAAAATTACACAGAAAATGTTCAAGCCGAAATTGCATATCAGTCAGACCCATTTGTAATACAAGTCTACAGACGAGCATCAGAGGAGATGTAAGTAGCTAATTCCCAATTACTAATTATTCTTAATTTAGTAACTTAATATGAGCGATCATGATATTATTGGATTTGCAGTACTCATTTTGATTCAGGAGTGAGGATAACGTTATAATTATCCTAATACCAATAGGTACAGATAATATTTCTTTCAGAGCTTTCTTATGGTAAATGATTATTACTTCCGTTCAGAAGACTCAGTTTCGTTTCCTGATAAAACTTCATATGGTTTAAGTTTCATGGTAAACTATAAGGTTATATCTTGTATAGCTATCTAGCTGACAAGGAATGTTATACTAAAACCAATTTACGAAGCAAATAGATGCACATTCTTCACGCACAGGTTCTCAGATTATTCTTAGAATTTTGCACGTAATTGACCATATATATATATATATATATTGTAAATCATGGATAAATTCAGGGCAAATTTAGAATACAATTGAGAATCCCATGTAGAGACGAGAAGTAAAATACTACAGGCTAAATTAACCTTTATCATCAAAAAATTTTAACTATAGCATTATAATATAATACCTAGTCTTAAAATGTTAATTCTTAAAATTACACGACTTTACACTCATGAGAATGCATATTGCCCTCGTATTATATTTTCAGAACTTTTTTTCTTCTTCCTCATCATACACGTAATACCATTGCGGTATTTTAATATATAAAACCAGAATTGCATTTTGAGATCTTTGCAGTTCCTCATATAGTTTGTAAGGTTTAATGTTTTTCTTCTAACGTCAATATATCCACAAAAGTAAATTACAAAGTGTATGAGTGTAACGGAGAGCTCAAAAACTGAAACACTATTTGTAATATTATCCATTACACCAGCATTGCGTAGTATATACTATAATTAAAAGTAAACTAATCTCTTAGGAATAACCAAACTAATTTATTATTATAAATCTGATATTTTCTAACAGTTTGGCCAACTAATCTCTGGGCTTTATTAGATATTATCTACATAGTGTCAGATGAAGCCAAGTGATTAGTTTGCGAAACTCTCACAAGATATTAGCTGGGGTTCTGCCCCCAGACCCCTGCGTTTGCTGGCCTACGGCCACGCATCTCTCAGTCTTTGCATTAACAGTGAATTTCGTGCATTTGCTCTTCATATTTCCTGAATTTTTCCAGCTGGGATCTTCGCCAAAACCCCCCTTTTGCTGGGCCTACGACCTCGCATTTCTTAAACTCACAATTCTACCGAATTTCAAGTTTCTTTTCGTATTTCACCTATCTAAAAGACAAGATTTTGTATCCCAAGCTAATGCCCATTTAAATAACATGATAATGTCTTCATCTCCCTTCATACCCATTAAAAATTAAAAATATTCACTTTTGGTAATTTTCCTGTGGGTTAGTCCTGGAAGGTTATAATCATGCAAAAATTCATCATTCTAATCTTGCCGCAAGTGCCTAAACATTTTAGAGTGTAGAAAAAGTCCCACATAAATAACATGGGAAAGATTTTTCAGTTCCCCATAAAAGCACTCTAGAGTTGGTGAATTTTAGTGAAATGCTTAGGTCACGCTAACGGAAACCTACAAGCATACCGAATTTCAAGTTTGTATTCCAATTCCAAGTACCTAAAATTTGAGATTATAGGTCCAAAAAAGGCTCATTTCAATAACATGGGGAATTTCTTCATTTCCCCTTTAAACCTACCTAAAATTAAAAATATTCATTTTTGGCAATTTTTCTGTCGGTTAGTCGCAAAAAGCTACAATCATGTCAAATTTAATCATTGTAGCCCTGTAGAAAGTGCCCAATAATTTTGGGATGTAAAAGATGTCCCATATAAATAACACGGGAAAGATTTTTTAGTTTTCCGTAAACCACTCTAAAGTTGGAAGTTTTTTTTTTTACTGATTTACTTAGGTAATGCCAACGAAAACATAAAAGCATACCCAATTTCAAGTTGCTTTTTTTTTTTTTAAATAATAGGTCCAAAAGATGGTCCATTTAAATAACAGTGGGAAATTTTTCATCCCTTATTTAAACCCACTAAAAAATTGAAAATATTCACTTTTGGCAATTTTCCTGTGGGTTAGTTCCGGAAAGCTACAATCATGCCAAATTTCAACTTTCCATGTCAACCGGAAGTAGTCCCTTAATTTATGTCAGTTCATGTAGTTTTATATACAGGGTGTTTCAAAACAACACCGACAACGTTTGGAAGGTGATTCCTGACACCAAAATAAGACGAAAAGTATAGACCAACCTGGGTGCACAAATGCTTCCTTTCGGAGTTATAGGCTGTCGAAAATAGGGATGGTACCGAGACCGAGACTAGTCTCGGTCTCGTCTCGGTCTCGTCTCGAATTATCGAGACGAGACCGAGACCGAGATGAACTTTTATATACCGAGACGAGACCGAGACCGAGACGGACTTTTAAATACCGAGACGAGACCGAGACCGAGACAGACCTCTATAAATCGAGACGAGACCGAGACGAGACTTAGGTCAGTCTCGAAAGTCTCGGTCTCGTCTCGAATATTGATATTGATAGATACTAAAATTGCCTTCACTCAAAATTTGTTTCGTTGCTGTGTTAGATAATATGAGAACAGTTGACTGATGTACAGTGGCGTATTTAGGGGGTGGTTATCGGGCTCAAACCCCTCCCGAAATAAATTTGCGATTTTTTTTTGCATTGCACGTACAACGCAAATGTTTCTTACTCGTTCCTCAAGCCTCTCCCGAAAGAAAATCCACTGCTGATGCAAATAGAATTCTCTCTCTCTCTTTCTCTCTCTCTCTCTATATATATATGGTCGTGGTGCCACCCAGGTCCGCCCTGTATGGGTTCCCGGAGCCCAACTTTAATTTTAAATAGAAGCAATGGGTGAGTGGTACCTCGTTCGATAGATCTTGAAAAACTAAAAAGCGTTGTGGCAAAAATCTTTCATATCGGGCACTGTATTCAAAATGGCCGCCAAGACATGTTGCCTCTATCAGATAAAGTAAAACGTGCAATACCACTAATATGAAAACGGTTGAATATAAATGAACCGAACAAAAACTCAAATAGAAAATGTCATGTGGCACATCTATTGATATTGTCGCGGAGACTCCCAGGGCCACCCTTCATGGGGGCCTGGGCGCAACTTCAAAATTGTAAATGGAAACATGGGGTGAGTGATACCTCGTTCGACGTATCTTTAAAAACTAAAGAGTGCTGTTGCAAAAGATTGTTCATATGTGTCACCGTTTTCAAAATGACAACCAAGACATGGTACCTGCATCAGGTAAAACTTCCACTATCACTAATATGAAAACACGAGAACCTGTATTCGAATAGGAAATCACAGAGGGTATTTATCATTCTATAGCTCTGAAATGTTACAACAATCGAAAAGATGATTAGAGTGAAAGTGCCATAATGGAGGGGAAGAAATCTAACTCCTAGAAAATTATCGCTCTATTGCAAATAAAAGTGAGGTTCTCATTTGAGATTTTACCATTCATTCTAGCTTCACCTACTTACGGACAGAGATCGGAAAGATAATTTTCTATCATTTCCTCTTTTGCATCATGTCAATTATACTTCAATAGTCTTTTTCTCCGTTGCATTATACTCGAGCTGTGGAATGATAAATACCCTCTGTGCTTTCCTATACGAGTTTTATTCTGTTTATTTATCTCCAACTATTTTCATATTAGGGATCTAGTTGTAGTGGACGTTTTATCTGATACAGGCACCATATCTTGGCGGCCATTTTGAAAACGGTGACCCATATGAAAAATCTTTTGCCACAACACTGTTTAGTGTTTCAAGATTTATCCAACGACGTACCCATGTTTCCACTTAAAATTTTAAAGTACCTGGTACCCCATGAAAGGCGGCCCCGGGAGGCGCAGAGACAACGTGTCCCAGTGCCCCATGGCATTTCCTATTTGAGTTTTTGTTCGTTTCATTTATGTTCAACCGTTTTCGAGATATCTCCGTGGAAAGATTAAAATGGGCCATCCTGGATATATATATATATATATATATATATATATATATATAGAGAGAGAGAGAGAGAGAGAGAAGAGGCTTACCAAAGAGTACGCACGCCCTAAGAGCGCGCAGTGCCAATTACGCTGAAGTGGTAAAACACAGAATTGTTATTGCTACGCTGTTTGATGCGTCTTTGTGTGAGAGATGATACGAAAAAAAGGTATGTTAACGGATCGCTGCAAACAGAAAATACAGCTAAAAATAACTTTTTTGAATTCTTGATGTAATATTTTAATACTCTTAGTTAAAAAAATATTCTGATATAGCAGCTAACTACAGTACCCTTGTTGCATGGTAGGAAACATGAATGCAGATAGAATTGTTTACCATGGCTTTGTTTCGGGGGTCTTGCATGTGCAACCACATGGATGAATTTTACTCGAGTTGACTGCTGTTTCCCAAAGAGTGCGCGTTAGTGAGTTACCAAAGAACGCGCACGTACTCTTTGGGAGAATTTCTTTGATAGTGTGTGTGGGTAGCGGCATTCATATTACAGACTGTGATTATTCTCATCAGTTACTCTCGGAGTGTAATATGATATTTGAATGGATTGTAGAATTATTTGTAATTGTTTGTCTTCGATTCAAGCACCAACTGTAAATCATATATAAGAAGTATTTTAAATTCACAAAATTTCTTAAATTACAATGATGATGTGGTGTTCTGCCCGAAGGTAGGCCTTTGGTCCATGGTAGTTTGCCATTACCTTTCATGGTATGATGTCGTCGTCCTAAGAAGCGAGGAAATGATCAAAATAAAGATTCTGGAAGTGTTCTGGAGGAAGATGCTGAGTGAAATATGCCTTCGATTACGATTGTAATGAAACCACGAACTAAAAATTAAAAGAGCACTAAAGGTGTTGTTCAGGATTTTTTTTCCAGTTGGCGGAATAATGTAATGAAACCACGAACTAAGAATTTAAAAAATCATCATTAATTTTACTCATAAAAATCGTAATTTGTGGGTGAAACTAAACGAAGATTTTCTTTAATGTTTTAAATTTCATGTACGTTCATAATAAATTCTTTAAAACCACATGGACGTGTAATGAAGAAATTGTTGGAAGCAAAAGCAAAATAGTTTAGAATCGCCTGTATACGAACAATTGGAAGCAAACCTTAGGGTAAATTAAAATTTACGAAGGGGTTTAGGTTTCAAGTATGATAGGTGTTGAGTGCGCCCTCTTAGGGACCGCAAAACGCACTCTTTGGGACACTGGTCCTTAAGAGTACGCATTTGAGTTTTTCAACTTTTTAACGAATATCTCCATTTCTACATCTAGCAGTAAACTTTTCTATTTCTTACAATGTAGCCTAAACTTCAATTAAAATTTTGTACAATTTATATAATTTTTGCTTCATTACTTTCGGAGCTATTTGAAAATGAATATTAAGTGCGTACTCTTTGGTAACCTTCCTCTCTCTCTCTCTCTCTCTATATATATATATATATATATATCAGGCCCGTGCTGGCCCACCGGGACACCGGGACGTGTCCCGGTGCGCCCTCCGAAACATCACAATATAAATAAAGTTACAAGTTTTTAGTAATAAATTCTTACAGTTTTACTGGTAAAGAACCCGTGAAAGGTGCAGTGCGCCCTATACATTAGGCGCCCTTGCCAGTCCACATCAAAGATGAACGATTTTATTTACTCTTCTGTATACCACAGTTCTGTACAATAAATACATACAATAACTATTGGTAAAGAACCCATGAAAGGTACAGTGCGCCTTTCACATAAGGCGCCCTACGAAACATCACGTTATAGACAAGTGGTTTTAGTTATCCTGTGTATCAGCTTTATATAGTAAATTCAAATAATGATTGTTAATAAAGAAGCTGTAAAGAATACAAGGCGCCCTTTACAATTCATACAGTTGCTCTTGGCAGAGAACAGGTAAAGAGTATAATCACTTACAAAAAAATTATAAAGTTATGTAGCTATAAAACAAAACAACGTGATACATCAAGAATAGTTCGGATAGTCAGACGTACGATGCATTCATGAAATACTTCACTGACACTAGTCTCTAATTTACGATTTTTACGGCATCGAAGCTTTCACAGTCCTAATATGCATCCATATATCCGAGCATATTGATTGTTTCTGTGTGTTTTAAATCAGTGTTCGGATAATCAATACCTATTGTAATTCTAAAATATAGCTATATTAATTTCCGTAAAATGTGGTCTTCCTGTCACCACGACACGGCGCGTCCTCAGGTTGTGGATCGAGGAGAAGGCCTCTGGGATATAGCGATTAGCTGCGAATATACTGAATAAGCAGTCGCGGACAGACAAGGGATGGTCCTCCAGATTGAGGATTTGGTGTGGGGCTAACAACTCATCCTGTGAAAAAAAGGCTTGTTCAGATATATTCGCAGAATCCTCGGATCAGAACTGATAACTTGGCACGAACTCAGCAAAGTAAAATCGACACGAGAATTGGAACATGGAAGATAAGAAGTCTCTATAGGACAGGCGCGCTAAAATGTGTAACGAATGAGTTTAGAAATAGAAGACTGAACTAGTGAAACATCAGGAAGTTAGATGAGAAGGAAATGGAGGAGTCAAGTCGGGAAATTTTACGTTCTTTTACGGGGAACGAATTAAAAATTACTAACTAGGATCAGGGCTTTTCGTTTGCAAACGAATACGTAATATCAGCAATTACATGGGTTGAATTTGTTAATGTTGGTTTTTGTTTTACTTCTCTTAAGGGTCGGTGATATATTATTGTTTTAAAAGTGCATGCCCCAACAGAAAATAAGGATGACAATAAAAAAAAGTTTTTACGAAAGAATAGAACGGGTATTTGATCATCTCCTGCAATACCATATGAAAATTCTATTAGGCGGTTTCAGTGCGAAGGTAGGACGAGAGGGTATTTTCAAACCGATTATAGGGAATAAATGTCTGCAGTGCATAAGGAAGGTTGTGACAACGGCGTTAGACTCGTGAACTTTGCAACATCCAGAAACCTTATCGTGATGATTACGAAATTCCCACATCGCGACGTTCATAAATATACTTGGATCACACCAGACAGAAAAACACATAATCAAATTGATCACGTTTTAGTAGACAGAAGAAAACAGTCTACCGTTGAATAAAGGAAATATTCAATATCTGAAAACGGAGCGGTTTAATTTAAAGAAATTAGAGGAGAGTTAGGTGAGAAGGGAGCCAGATTGAAGTGTCGAATAGATTCTCGCTTTTAGAAGGTTCGGAGTGCACTAGTGTTCAGGATACTTGGTTGAAATTAGAGAAAACATTAAGATTTCAGCAAAAGAAATATTGGGACAGGCAGAAATACGTAGGAACAAAGCATGGTTCAACCAGGAATGCACTAAAGTAGCAGAGAAGAGAAAACAGAAGAAACAGCGTTGGCTACAAAATCCGAACGAAATAACTACATAAAGTTTCACTGTCATCTGGCGGAAAACTTCCAAAACTTTTAGAACAAAGAAACGCGATTTTCTGAAAGCTAAAATTAATTAACTTGAAGATAATACTAAAAAATAAAAACATTCTGGACATGTATAAATGCATCAACGGACTTTAAAAAGGCTATCAATTTCGTGCTTATATATTAAAGAAAGCTAAGGGAACAGTTCTCACTGATCAGGATAGCATATTAAATAGATGGAAAGATTTCTTTGACGATTTGCTTAACACATAGCCAAAAACTAATGTGCGTGGAGAAAGTGAAATGCATACAGCATAACCGTATATTCCAGAACCTAACCAGACAGAAATAGAAATCACTATTTAAAAATTAAAGAAAAACACATCTCCGGGTGTAGACGAAATTCTGGTTGATTTAATTTTAGCTTGGGGGGGGGAAGGAATTGTAGAGCAAGATACACAAACTCATTCTCCTTATCTGGAACAAGGAGGAATTACCACAAGAGTGAAAAGAATCAATCATTGTTCCAGTTCAGAAGAAAAGCACCAACACTGATTTAATAATTATTGAGGCATTTCTCCTCTGTCAACATCCAATAAATTTTCTTAAACATTCTATTAGCAAGATTGACTCCATACGCAGATGAAATTATTAGAGATTATCAGAGCGGATGTAGGTAAAATCCATCAACTATCCACCAGATATTTACTACTTAACAAATACGTGGAAAGAAATGGGAATACAATATTCTGGCACATCAATTATTGACTTTAGACTAGGGTAGGAGGGAAACATTGTACAACATGCTTACAGAATTTGCAATACCGAAGAAGGTAGAGTAATTAAGATATGTTTAAATGAATCCCAAAGTAAGGTTCGAGTACAGAAATTCTTGTTCACGAGTTTTATGTTGAGAATGGCCTGAAAGAAGGAGATGCGTTGTCGCCATTATTATTTAACTTTGTTCTGGAGAACATTATAAGGAAAATCAAAGACAGGAATCAGGTCCTAGAGCTGAATTCTATTTACCAGGTTATGGCGTATGCTTATGATGTAAATTTAATAGGGGATGATAGAACAATAGAATGGAATGCAGAAATCTTACTTAACGATTGCAGAGATATAGGCTTAAAAGTAAATGCAGAGAAAACTAAATAAACGGAACTTTGTCGGGATCGTAATACTGCAATTTATGGATGCGTTAAAATACCAAATAATATTTTCTTTCCACAAAGTGGATACTTTCAAATATCTAGAATCATTATTAACAGACCAAAACCATAATCACACACACACAAAAAAAATTGATGTCAACTGAAAGCAGGGATTTCGTGTTATTATTCAGTTAAAAATCTTTTGTTGTCGCGAATTCTGTTGAGGAATTTGTAGCTTAAAATATAAAACGATAATCATTCCTGTTGTGCTGTATGGTTGCGAAACATTGTCACTAACTCTGAGGGAAAATCGCAGATTGATAGTATTTGAAAACAAGATTCTTAAACCAATATTCGAACTCCAAGAGGAACGGAAATGGGGAATGGCGGAATCTCCATAACGATGAACTGCATAATTTTATACCGTTTACAAACGCTTTCAAAGTTCGAACTGGAAATCCAAATAGGAAAACGAAAATTAGGAAGACAGAGGCGCAGATGGGAGGACAATATTAAAATGGTTCTCGCAGAGATTGAAAATATAAAGTAGAAACTGGGTCCAGTAGGCTAAGGACGGAAATCAATGGATAGCTTTTATAAATGCGTTTCTAATTTCTTCCATTCTGGTTACATAACCTGCCCGTTTGAGGCCCGTTGATGACCCTAACAATGTTTTTGTAAACGGTATAAAATTATGCAGTTCATCGTTATTGAGTTTCCGCCATTCCCGATTCCCCATTCCCGTTCCTCTTGGAGTTCAAATATTGTTTTAAGAATCTTGTTTTCAAATACTATGATGATTTTCATATAGAAAGGCATCTATACTTTCTTTCTAAGTATATATATAGAGGTCTCTCTCTCTCTCTCTCTCTCTCTCTCTCTCTCTCTCTCTATATATATATATATATATATATATATATATATATATATATATATATATATATATATATATATATATATATATATATATATATATTCCCGTTTGTATGGGCGCCCTTTTAGTAGACTTGTCCACCGCCCTCAATAGTATCCCAGCACGGCCCTGATATATATATATATATATATGTATGTATGTATGTATGTATGTATGTATGTAATTAAAAATGCTGAAATTTTGTACCAAGTTGGGAAATTCTTCTTGATACTCTGCAATATCACTAGATAAACAGGCAATGTTGCTAAAGCAAAATAAAGTTGTATTTTCTCAAATTGCGCTGCGTAAAATATTACATATTTCTAATTTAGTTATTTAACAAAACCACAATAGCCCATGCATTATCTAGTGTAACAAAGGACAACACAGTATCACTAACATCAACATTTTGGAGATCTGTAATAACTCAAATGGCATGGACGGTGCAATGCGCATCAATTGTATCTTAGCGTCAAATACTATGATCATGGAATAGTATATTTCGAATGAATGAAGGAACAAATTTATAAGAAATGGAAAATTTAAATGTTTCTAAAGACTTTACTTCGAAAACGCGCTGACATATTACGTCTCATGCAGATGCTTCCAAAAGACTTATAACGCCATTTACAACTATTGTTATTTCAAATCGTTTCAGAGAAACAGAGTGGTAGTGATTGTTATACTGCTTAAAATGACGTATTTGTATTAAATTTTAATAATTATTGCTTTGCTTTGCTTCTATAACATTACAACAATAGTTTTTGGTGGTTTTAATTACAACAAGTCGCAGTTACATTATTTTAAGCAGTGTTGCCCACTTAAATAAATTGCTAAATATTATTCTAAATATATGCAAATAACGTAGATAAACTGCAAAATATTTTAAAATTACTCGTAATTTGTTTCATGGTGCAAGAATGCTTTCAAGAGACGACGTTTTTCATAGTCTTTGGGCTACTTATGATGTTAACATTTAAGTCTTCGTTCCAGCAATACATGTAAATGCAAATTGTAACTGAAATTAAATGTAACTGATACATTTTCAGTAACACTAGTTGTTCCCCCTAAGCCTTAGAGGCCTGGTGTACACTTTAAATTAAGACCGTGCTTAATTAAAAGTTCTAATCATACCTTAATTACATTTCACTAGCTTTAGTTTGACCACCGGCCACCTCAAACTCGATCCATACCATATAACTATATGCAATTATTCAAGGACTTAGAATACAGTTAGTAATACACAGTGTTCACTTTTGGTTTGTTTTCTTTTAGTTTAACGTCCCACAGTTATGCTAGGGCGGCTAAAGGAGACGTGGAGCTAATGATTATAGTGGAATCCGAACCACTTCAGTCGCTCAACTTTACCCCTACCGGAAATCGAACTCGGGGCCACGCGAACCGAAATCAAGAGTGCTACCCGCTAGACCAAATGGGGTCCTCACATTGTGTTGATTTAAATCATTCAGTCAGTGTTGCCAGATCTGAAGATTAAAAAGTAACGTGTCTGTACTCCGAAAGTAGCGAATTCGAACGACAGTATTTGTAGCCCAAATATATAGAAATGAATACTGAGGTGCTAATGAAATAATTTAATATGAGCTGGAAAGTGTGCTGGACGTATTGCAAGAAGAAATTATGATCGACGGACGAAAACAATTCTAGACTGGATACCACGAGACAGAAACAGCCTAGAAAACCTCCGCATACAAGAAGGTGTGACTAAATCAAGAACCACTGAGGAGTAACCTGGAAAAGAATTGCCCAAGTTAGATAGTTGTGGAGAAGACTTGGAAAGACCTTCATCTAGCAATGGATTGATAATGGTTGATTATGATGATGGTGATGATTTTATTATATCTGGACCTCGGAGGTAAACTAAACCAAGTCATAATTTCGAAATTTTACAGAAGCGAAAAACTGGTTCCTCAACCAAAGCTAAATATATAACTTTTACTAGGTAAGGTAGGGTAAAAATAGATCCAAAATTTAATGAAAATCATAGAGCGAAAAAAATATTTTTGACTATTCAATCCATCATGTTGCAGCAAAACTACGAAAATTAATACAAAAGAAAAATATAAATTTAAGAATCACTTGTTTTGGTGAGTGAGAAAAAATAGATACAGATAACTCGAATTACCTATATACTTATATAATAAGTATGTCCATGTTTCGCAAGTAATTTTTAATCAATATGAAATTTCAACGTAATGAACGCAAGATTAGTTTTCTCGAATAAAGATTGCATGCACCGTTGAGAGCTCAGGAATAAGATTAATCTATGTTACGGCACTGGATATGTGCTTACGTAATGCATTACGACCTTATGAACTTGTATAAGAAACAGAATGCACTTAAAATGAGACGCGAACTATGCGAAACATCAGACTTTGAATCTAACTTGTTTTGTGATCCAACTCGAGACCTCACATAGCAAAGATGAGTGTAGTAGCTACCACCACAAGGTTCACGACGTTCGTGTTATAAAGTGTCAATTAAACACAGAGGTGTGAAACGGTAATATAGTATTTCATCAATTTCAAACAAAATACGTATATTGTAGTAATAATTTACCCTATTTGTTAAGATAATGAACATTATATTCTGTTTTTAAAATGACAGTCAAAGCAGAATGTATTGAATAATAAATGAGAAGTTGTAAAGTTTCAATTTCGGTACGATTAAATACATTCGTGCTGCTATGTGTTGCGTTATCCGTTAGGAGGTATTGAACAATTCTGATTCAAAGGAAGGAAATAAACTACTGTATAGTACTGGAGTTAATTTAATAGAGTTTAATTGTATAGGCAGTTCTGAGGCTATATGAGACAAAGTCTATTGCTGAAAGTGAAATATGGGTTCTATTAGAGTTTTAGCGTGATATACCCACTGATCATTGAACCTGGAATACGCGCATGGAAAGCATTAGCACTAGCAAATTAGCTACGAAGAGGTACACCATATCATAATTCTATGTCAAAATGAAAGGAAAAAATAAGCGGAAACGACAGACTGTACGAGAATAATACTTTCACTATTTTAATTTAACAGTATTTATTTCGAGACTTTCGAGACTTTCGAGACGAGACCGAGATTTGGTACTCGAGACCGAGACCGAGATCGAGACAAGCATCTGTTGACCGAGACGAGACCGAGACCGAGACGGTGATTTTTTACTCGAGACGAGACCGAGACCGAGACGGTAATTTGTCAACCGAGACGAGACCGAGACTGTACAAAGTCTCGTCTCGTCTCGTCTCGATACCATCCCTAGTCGAAAACATGAAAAACTGAACTTCAAAGGTCCATAGCTCCGAAACTATGGGACCTACCGTAGTCGGGTCAAGACTTTATTTACGAACTAGTATGTGCCTTATCCAAATAGCCATTTTTCAGAATCTTTCCGTACTTCCGTAACATTTTTATAGAGGTAGTTTGTGAGTACTTCAAATTATAAGACCGTATCCAAACTCCCTCTCTAAAAATTGTTGTATGAGTATCTTAGGATTCTGAAACATGTATTTTTGGAACCACATATTAGTTCCTAAGTGAAGTCTTGACCCGACTACGGTAGGTCCCATAATTTTGGAGCAATGTACTTTTAAAATTCATTTTTTCATGTTTTCTACAGCCTATAACTCCTAAAGCAAGCATTTGTGCATCCAGGTTGGTTTATACTTTTCTTCTTATCTTGGTGTCAGGAATCACCTTCCAAACGTTGTCGGCGTTGTTTTAAAACACCCTGTATAGTTAAGATTAGGATTGTATTGTTTTGCACAGTGATTATGTTTAATTGAAACATTATAATTCGGCAGAAATGCTGAGGAGTGAAATAAGTAATCCAAACTTTTTTATTATATAGATTTAACTGCAATACTATACCAACAATAACATAATATCAAATTATAAAGAAAGAGATGTATTTCTGTTGACATGAGAGACGGATTGGAAAGATAGATTACATTATTTTTAATGATGATCTTTTCTTTAAAAAAAAAAAGACGTAAAATTTATAGATAAAATGCACAAACCATTTCGACATGGGTTGTTTACAATAAGGCAAATTTTAGCCATGAATAATTGGAATTTGGTAAAAGGTATAGTGGAGTACATTACGTTGAACGAAATTCAATGATTAATAAAAACAAAACAAACTTTAAAAAATCCCTACCTCTCCGATGAAAATATATACATGTACAGTATACATAAATTGAAAACTCATGAATTATTAAACACAAATTGCAACCTCAATACAAAATATACCATGAATATAAAGATTTAATCAGAAAAAGGATTAAAGGAACGTTGAAAAGGATAGGAAAACAGAAAAAGAGAAGTCAAACACAGGATATACGTAACAAGGACAAGGTCCGTGCCTGACACCATAACACAGCAAAGAGATGAAAGAAAAGAAAGAATGATCAGATAATGGTGCACTCCCATGGTTGATTGCTTTCGGACACGCATACAAGCTTCTTCTTTAAGAAAATATTAAGAAGAGACAAGCAAAAAGAGAAAAAGTCAACCTTACAGCCTTTGATTATTCACAACTATTATCCCCTGATCTTATTCAACGATCCCATATTTCCTAAATGTCGCACATAAAAGATAAATGTTATCTATATTTTTGGGAACTAAGTAAGTTAATACTAAACAGAACTGCTCAACACGAAATGAGAGAAAGGATGTAAACTATACAATTTTGCGTATGCAATAACTGAGGAGATGACACATTCAATATTCTACATATGCATTCTACCATGTGGTGTATTCGAGATTAACCACTATTGATTTTGATAGATATTCTAACGGCAATTAAACCAATGGAGATAGTATAGGTTTAAGCAATTTATGACAAAATATTCGATTTATAAGAACTGATAAATTAGTAGGAAAGAAAAGAGAAGTGAGGTAGATTGTTTTACTACTAACTTAACAACTAGTACGAGTATTTGAATGTTGATAATATGTCAGTCTCATAGAAAACGAACATAGTTTGAACTTTGTGCATTGAACATAAATGTCTTTACTTCTGATTGAAGTCTAAGACAGTATATATAGCTGCATAAACGAGGGATTGCAAGTAGATCCTTTCCTGTTACAAGTAATCAAGGCTGTTGTTCCCACAACCCTAATATTGATTTTCATATTATTCTTCCATTTCTTAGACTTTCCGAAAGGACTATCAACTGGAACGAGTGGCCTAGGGAAGGGGAGACAGGGGGAAGTTCCTCCCCAAAGACTTCCGACAATCTATTTTGGTACTAAGGGGGTGTGGTGGATCAGTGGTAGAGCGTTCACCTCCGGTGCTTGGAGTCCCTGGTTCGATCCCAGATCGCGCCGTGTGGACTTTGTGGTGGACAAACACCGTGCTCGGGGTTTTCTTGGGGTTCTCCTGTTTCCTTCCACTTTCTTCATTCCACCATTTCATCCATTTCTCATAATCACCGTCTCCTTTAGCGCAGCCGGCATAATCGTGGGACGTAAAACTGACAGATTTCATTTCATTTTTTTTTCTATTTTGGTACTTTGATATTTGTAATTTTTTCTCCGAACAAATAATAATTACCTTCCATGTACTCTATTTCAAAATAAAATATGTCACTAACCAGTTCCTACATACAGCTGTGTTCGCCAACGTTGTCTTTATTCTTTTAAAATGTTTGAATTTTGGGGGTATGGAAATCGACTTTTCCAAGAATTCTTGCTGTGCAAGGGAAAGAAAGGGAAGAGAATGAGGAGAGCCTATATGTTTGTGGTGACCTAGAAATATTAGCTTCAGGGATTTTTTTTTTTTTTAAAGTTCTTACCTCGTATTGCAACAACTCGAAATTTGGAAATCTCTTTTCTACATTTGGGTCATTTTTTACTAGTGAATACTGAGGCTCGATTGTTGTTCATTCTTTATTTTGCTTTAACCCGTTTATCAATGCCAGAGTTTTGGATTTCTTTTATGGTTTCTTAACTGCCAAATGCAGTTAAACACTTTATATAAATTCATTATATTAATTAATTTATTATATTTCGGTTTAGTACTAGTTTCTTTTCAACGTTTACCCTTCACAAACACACGCAAATGCATATATATGGTTCTGTTCTTATTATTGATATTCCTTGATACTCAGTGATATTCTGTTCGTAGATATTGGTTGTATTCGACCTATTCGTTTGAAAAGTAAGCAATATTGATCAAAAGGTAATTATTATTTAGGATTCTAAACGTGAAATTCTGTTAAAATCATGAGATTACTGCACAATTATGTTTATGTAAAATCTTACATTGAATATCTTTGAAATGGATTGATTTTATATTATTAGGAGTTTTATCACCCCTAACTCATAATTTGTATTAATATTAAATACAGTATTTCTGAATTTCTTATTTTCAAAATCTCAGGTCTCTAAATGTTAAATAAAAATGTTTTTCGCCTCATGTTAACTACTCCAAAAAAAATCATTTGTTATCAGTGATCATATCTCGATGTTTAGACCGATATTCATCACAACAACCATGTAAGTGTCTGATTAACTGTCCATTTATGCATGGTGAATAATACCATAGCTGAGTATTGTGATAAACATTGAGCATTAAACATTTAACGTTGACTATTAAACTTTCAATGGTTAATTAAAATTATATACTATACTATTTTTTTTTAAATCATCACTTTGATTTAATACATTGGTTGGTTGACATATATATATGACAGAGAATATTAAGGTTGCTCTTTATTACATAATGATGAACCCTTTTATAAAACTTGAAATGTAGAAAATCTTCAACTTTCTTCTCTGTTGTTGCAGCATTTTCAATACTGACCTTGGAGGTTTAACCATTGCCAATCAGTTGCTGACAATCACCACAAGATTAGCTTCTAACAACATCTATGGTCTTGGAGAAGATACTCATCTGAGATTCCGAAGAGAGTTGGACGGAACCACTTGGCCTCTATTTACACGAGACGAGATCCCACCTGTAGACGTACGTATTCAGCTACACTATTTACTGTCTTTTCTCGAAAATAAGACCTAACCAGAGAAAAACCTATATATATATATATTTTTTTTAGATTGCAATTACGTACGTAATATCTTATAAGCCCTAATCCCAAAATATCTTCCAGTAGTTGCAAGGCTGCAAATGGGCTACATTATGTATCATAGTTATTTTTGTATGGGTAATTACTTAAGTGTTATTTTTTTTATCAATAGGTTTTGTGTCTTTTGGACAAATAATAATATGAAAAATTATCTAATTTTCGGACAAACACAGTGTTAGTTCTTTTTCCTTATAGCGATGCGAATGTAATTATCAGTTAAAGAGGGTTGGAATATTTCTGTACTGTTACAAGGAAAGGAGAGGATAAATGAGTTTCTGAGTGTCCGGGAAATATGAACAATAATAGATGCGATCTCATGCACTTCAATAATTTTGTTAAGTTATATAAACATTGTCAATTATTATTGTCAATGAACGCCACGTTTTATAGCGTCACAAAAGCATGTTTTTCTTTTTCTTTCTTTCTTTCTCTCTTTCTTTTTCTTTTTCTTTTTTTTTCTGATAACTACGTATCAATATTTCCCCTCAGGCATGTTATTTTGCTCAGCCTGTGGTCTATCGACTGATACAGCCTTCCATTCGAGAAAATTTCAATTAAATAAAACTATAAATTTAAGAGTTAATGATACTTTTAGGCTATGTCTCACTAGCCACCATCAACTTGCTAGTGTGATAATGAAGAGCATAACGAGGCTATGTTCAAGTACTGGTTTCATCTCAATAAAAGACATGATTTTCGTACAGCCTCAATGCTAAGACTTACAAAGAAAAAAAAGTTTTCCTTCCTTCTGTCGAAAGCTACGGATAAGTTTCATACAGAGTTTCACGTATATATAATTTAATTCTGTCCAATAATTGATTTTACATTGTTAGCAGTTTTATCACTCCTAACTCCTAACTCAATATTAAACACAGTATTTCTGAAGTTGTTATTTCCAAAATCTCAGGCCTCTAAATCTTAAATAAAAATGTTTCTCAACTCATGTTTACAACCCCCCCCCAAAAAAAATTCCAGTGACCATATCTCGATGTTTAGACCGATATTCACCACATATCTAATTAAGTGGTATCCTTTATTCATGGTGAGCACTGTCAGTGGTCAATTAAAGTAATAATACTATACTATTTTTTAATCATCACTTTGATTTACCGTAATACATATATATATATATATATATATATATATATATATATATGACAGAGAATATCAATGTTGAATATATATACTCGAGGGCGCACCTACGGGGGGTTCCCGCGTACAGAGTCCCTCGCAAAAACTTCCAAACTCAACATACATTTGTACACTTTCTCAAAATACTATACTTGTTTAACCGGGAAATGATTGTTTTAACATGAACATTTAATCTTACACTTCACCTGTACTCTTTCTCTTATAAAAACAATCTAGTTCCGTCATTCTTTCTGAAAATATAGATAGAAGTATTTTATAATTAGTTATTGTCTTTTCCAAGTGTAGAATAATACCCGTTCAATACTACAGAGGCGTACTGGCTTGTAGTATCTCCCCAAAGTTAGGACCCCTCCCAACAAAAATTTCTAGGTGTTCGCCTGGTACTTGTCACTTCTTTGGACATTATTTTCCGTTAAACGTTAATATTACTCTAGACTTAATAAATAATGTCCTATATGTAATAATTATGCTAATATTTTTCAGAAGCAGTACCTTAGATTGTGAATATAATACAATCAATACCTGCAAGTTACGCTATCAGTCACTTCAATACAGCAATATATCATATTGCCTCATATAGTTCCCATTGTTACCATATGAAATGAAATCTTTAAGTTTTACGTCCCACAGATATGCCGGTTAGGCTAAAGGAGACGGATCCCCCAATGTTACCATATTGAACATGTTACTATATAAAATCTTTTTAAAGACAAAAATATGTAGGTTCGTAGAATTTCAAAAAACTGATTTATAACTCTTTCATACAGTTATTACCTTAATTTGTTTCGTAGACATCAGTTCAGTTAGTCATAATCTAAACATCAGGTTATTGCACGTAACTGTCAGTTCAAAGGAAGCAAAAATACTGTAGTTGTAATTTTACAATGAAGCCTTGTTTAGTACTTATGACCTAAAATGAGTAGTGTCACGTAAATATTGAGGAAGTAATTATCAAAATAGTAAAAGGGTGTCCGAAAATTGATTTGTGTATTTTAACTAAATTTTGATCGTAGAAACCAAATGCTTCCACTTTTCCCTTTAAGAAATATTAATCCGATTGATTCAGCATATTTATTTTTTGTGATTAACTTACTTAATAGTGTAGTTTAAAATTTTTAAAAAATCTTTTACAAAAGTAGCTTAAAGTTTCTTTTACTTAAATATAACAACCTTTCCAATTTGTACTTTCAGAGAGTAGTAAATCTTTATGGAGTCCATCCTTTCTACGAGGTCATTGAGAATGATGGCAGTGCTCATGGTGTTCTATTCTTAAACAGCCATGCGATGGGTGAGTTCTGTGTATTATATATTCTGAAAGCTAAAAGAGTAGATTTTAAAAATCAGAGTAGAAGAAATAATCACCAATGAACAGAAACAGAGAAGGTCAAGGCTAAAGCTCACGTTATCTAATAGTGGACTGAAATTTGCGTACCTTAATATAGTTCTATGAGATGTTCCTGGAAATATGACTGTTTTTCACAAATAATATAGATGTTCGGTTATCAGAAGGTAGTACCGAAGAGTATAATCTTAAGTTTCCTCTATTCATATTTTGGCTTCAAATTCTGCATATAAAGAAAATGAACCTATGTATCCGAAGAATGTTCTTTACCGAAAAATTAACGACCATATTTGAATTTTCTTGTTTGTTCTTCTTAGTAAAACTCCTGTTAACGAGATCAACGAATTTTGAACTGAAAACTAATTCACCACCCAGTAATGCTTATTAATATTGTGTCACAATAATCGGTAATTATAATATGAATTCTCAGCATATGCCATGCATTAGCCTAGTTTCTCTCTTTTCTCTCCTTTCTAGTCTCTTTTTCTTTGTTAGAACAAGTAATTGTGTCTTAGTGCACCATGCCAAGAAATTTGGTTTGTTTTTTCTAAAATAACCTCCTTGACAATCTAAATTTTACCAAGTCTAGCCTAAAACATAGCATTCTACCTTAAACCAAATAAATTATATTTTGAGATGAATGAATATTTGGAAATTGAAAATATTTAAATTTAGATTTGTCCAGTAGAATATTATTTAGTTTTATTTTAGGGTTGTATTCAACGGACAGATTCGTATCTTGCATTCTGAACGTTATACTAACACGTTAATCTGAATAGCACTGCGGATAGTCTATCAAGCATGGATAACATCCATAATTACTAGCATATTAATAAATGACGAACCAAGTTTTGATTGTCTATATCTTGGAATCAAATGGATGGATCAGTGTGATCAACAAACTCAATTCCTCACTTCTGATTCTCTACATCCTGACCAAGATGGATATCCACTAAGAAGTTCTTCAGATTTTGTGCCTTCTGGGCGCATACACAGACAGATAGAATACATATAAAAAGGAGTTTTTAATAAACCATACTCCCTAAACATTCTTTAAAATTATGCCATTAGATTTCTATGCATACGACAACATATTGACACAGTGAACAAATGTAAAATTAAACTTTCCAATTAAACTTTCCAAATGTACAGGTCTAATGGCTTCAAATACTTAGTCCTGGGACTAATGAGTTTTCTTTTTTTTCTTTTTTTTTCAATTTTAGATTTGGGCTTGGAAATGTTTCTTTCACGTTTCTCGATCTTCAGCTTTATCTTTTAACTCCCAATATTTTCTTCTACTTTTGAAATAATCGATCTGTTATGTTCTTCCCGTGCCTCGCTTTCCTTCCATCTTTCCTTCTATGGCGGTATGAAGAAGAAAATTTCTTCGCAAGATGTGTCCAATCCAATTGGCCTTTCTACGAAGGATGGTGGAGAGAAGCGTCCTCTTCTCTCCTATTCGTTTTAAAACATCTTCGTTTGTTGTTCTCTCTGTCGATTTTATCTTCTCCTTCTTCCTCCGACACCATATTTCGAAGCTCTCTAAATATTTCTTCTCTAACTTCCCCAATGTCCAAGTCTCTAAACTATCGGTTTCATAGATGATAGTTCTTAACATTTCACTTATCAGTTACATGGCAATTAACTTGTAAACACATATAACAATTTCTGAAAATTATTCTATCAATGGTTTAACTGAGATTTACTATTTTTAATTTTACTTTTATTTCATTTCAGAATATCAATTAACAGACGATCCTGCTATTACGTATAGAACAATTGGTGGCATATTAGATATTTTCATCTTTTTGGGACCAACTCCCGAAGATGTTATCTCTCAGTATACTTCATTAGTGGGCAAGCCATACTTACCACCATATTGGGGCTTAGGATACCAACTTTCCCGTTGGGGTGCAAATAATATCACAAAAATTGAATTTATGGTTAACAGAACACGATCATGTGGTGTTCCACAAGTAAGTTTTATTTCCACTATATATGAAATTATCTTTTAGTATATAATTTTGAATAAATATGTTTGCGGTGAATGTACAGTATCAAATGACAGAATCTCTTGAATGGGCCAGATTCAAGAGATGGGTGTTGAAATTTTGTCAAAAGAAAAATTGAGTCAACAAAACTAGTTGACAAATTTAATCTTTTTGTCTGCCACATAAACAAAAATAGGTCATTGTAACTAAAATCAGCACTTCTGAACTACAGATGGAGTAGGTCAGTGGGTCGTGGATCAAGTGCGTCGAGATTTGTGAGTAGGTCAGTGGGTCGTGGGTCTACAGGACGTGAACTACTGTGACCCACTCTAACCCACCTAGTATATTGTACTGCTCGGTGCATTGTAAAAATGAAATTAAATCTTTGAGTTTTACGTCCCACGTTTAGGCCGACTAGGCTAAAGGAGTTGGTGAATTTGTCTACGTTTTACTTTAAAGGCCTCCATCTTTCATCCTGTTTGATTTATTTCTATTTACTTACTTGAGATAAGTATATCTATCAGGCAGTTTCGGATATTGATATT